>NC_057726.1:37919140-37983074 GCF_004010195.1 Chiloscyllium plagiosum
TACCTTCTTGACCATTCTATCCACCTGTGGTATAATGGTTCTGAAATCTCTGCTCATCAACTTTTCCCAAGGCTCTTCCATTTACAGTGTAGTTTGCTCTAGAATTAGACTTCCCAAAATCCATCACCTCGCATTTGCCAGAATTGAACTCCGTCTGCCACTTCTCCATCCAACTCTCCAGTCTATCTATATTCTCCTGAATTCTTTGACAGTCCCCTATGCTTTCTGCTACTCCACCAATCTTTGTGTTATCTGCAAACTAACTGATCAGACCAACAATGCCCTCTTCCAGATCATTTATGTATATCACAACCACAGTGGCCCCAGCACTGATCCCTGTGGAACACCACTGGTCTTCTTTCTCCATTTCAAGAAACTCCCTTCAACTAATATTGCTCAACTAGTTCTTTTTCCACTAAACATCCTGCACACCATATGACTTCACTTTCTCCATTAGACTACCATGGGGAACCTTATCAAATGCCTTATAAGTCTATGTATACGACATCTATGGTCCGTCCTTCATCTGTCAACTTGGTCACTTCTTCAAAGAACTCTATTAAGTTGGTATGGAACAATCCTCCCTGCACAAAACCATGTTGCCTATCACTGATAAGCCTATTCTTTTCCAAATATAAATAGATCCTATCCCTAAGAACCTTCTCCAGCAACTTTCCTATCACTGACATCAGGCTCACTGTAGTCTGTAGTTACCTGGAATATCCCTACTACCCTTCTTGTACAGAGGGACAACATGAGCAACCCTCCAGTCTTTCAACACTTCACTTGTGTTTAAGGATGCTACAAAGATATCTGTCAGGGCCCCAGCTATTTCTTCTTTCACCTCCCTCAGCAACCTGGGACAGATTCCATCCTCAGGATCTGTTCACCTTAATATCCTTTAGCCTATCTAACACACCTTCTCTCCTTATGTCAGTGTGATCCAGATTAGACAAACATCTATCTCTAATCTCAACATTCATCATGTCCCTCTCCTCAGTGAACACTGATGCAAAGTAATCATTGAGAGCCTTACTCAATTTCTCAGGTTCAATACGCAACCTTCCTTCCTTATCCTTTAATGGACCAAACCTTTCTCTAGTTATCCTCTTGCTTCTAATATATGAATAAAAGGCCTTGAGATTCTCCTTAATTCTGCTTGCTAAAGTTATTTCATGACTCCTTTTAGCCTGCATGATTCCTTGTTTAAGATTGGTCATACTCTCCTGATATTCCTCCAAGGGCCATTCTGTTCTTAGCTGCCTGGACCTTATGTATGCTTCCCTTTTCCTCTTGGCTAGTCGCACGATTTCTCCTGTCAACCACAGTTCACAAATCTTGCCTTTCCTATCCCTTGTTTTCAAAGGGGACATGCCTATCCTGCACTACTTCAACCTATCTTTGAAAGCCTCCCAGATATCAAATGTGGACTTCCCTTCAAATAGCTGCTGCCAATCCACATTTCCCAGCTCCTGCCGAATTTTGATATAATTGGCCTTAGCCAGTTTAGTATTCTTCCTTAGGACCACTCTCATCTTTGTGAGTATTCTAAAACTTACAGAATTGTGGTCACTATTCCCAAAGAAATGCCTGACTGCAACTTCTACCACCTGGCCTGGCTCATTCCCCAACACCTGGTCCAATATGGCCTCCTCCCTTTTTGGACTATTGACATACTGCTCTAGAAAACTTTCCTGGATGCTCCTTTCAATTTTTTTTAAAGTTGTCCTAAAAACAAAATGTTCAGTCCCTTTACGATCTAAATTTTCTTCATTCACTCATGGGATGTGTGTCACTGGTGAGAAGTGTTAGCAGCTCCAAACTTTTGTATCTCAAATTGGCAATCATAGTCACAATAATAGGACAATAATGTGGCCTCTTGTCGGAGGTGGAAAGATGCACCATCATTGACAGAATCCTACTAAAGATGGTAGCATCACAGTACCAAAATACATGGGATAATCCAATCCCATTTTCAGACTGCTACAATCCCATGAAGACCAGATAAATAGATTTGAAATCATCACTGTTGGTAACATCACAATCATACCTGTGTATGCAAACAAATGTTACTGCACAGCAGTGACCATGGCTATAGCACTGATGGTTCTTAATATAATTGGCTATGGCCATAATTTGCTTGTGATTACACATATTCATATACTTACAATTAGCATTTGTTGCATATTTCTACAAATCTATGTTCTAGGAGATTTGTTTCAATCAGAACTGCATTTAAAAAATAAATACATTTTGTTGCATTTCCATAAATGTGATTTATAATATATTAAATAATAGTTTGCATTATACATATATACTTTGTATTTTGCAAAGTACACATGTAAATATTTAATGTATTTTATAAAATATAAATTTCTGCTTTCTTGTTCCAGATCTTGCTAGCATGTGGCATTGGGAGACTGAGACTACTGCTTTGAAAGTCCCGCTTTATCCGTTTTTACCCAGCTCCCTAAGTATTATGCTTGCAGGATCCCATCCATCTTTTCACCTATATCTTTGGTATCATGACCTCTGGCTGTTCTTCCTTCCCCTTCAGAATGTCCTGTAGCTTATCAGTGATATTCTTGACCATGGCATCAGGGAGGCAAGAAACTTGTGCCACATCAGTAGCTTCAGAAACATCTGTTCCCTTATGATAGAATCCCCTATCGCTATTTGTCTCTCACTCCTTTTTCTGCCACTGATGCCTTGGACTTGACTTTCCCATGAGAAACCATCACCCTGAGCATTATTCAAAATGGATAACCTGCTAGAGAGCAAGAGACGGTCCCAAAGATTTCTCTGCCTGGTGTATTTACACTGCCTGGCAACCACCCATTTCCTTTCTGTCTCTGCATTCTTGACCCATTGTGTTACCACTCCTCTGTATATGCTATCTACGAAGATCTCAGCTTTGTGGATAATCCATAGTGACTTCCACTGCCACTCCAGATCCAAGATGCCAATTTCCAGTAGCTGCAGATGGAGATACCTACTGAACAGGTGGTCACCCAGGACACATGAGAAGTCCCATCCCTGACTTGCCATCTGGCGCAGGAGCGACTTTCCACCTGGCTCAGCTGCCTTGCTTTGATTTATCTTCTAATTATTCTCTTTCCATTTACTTTCTCTGTTTTAAGGAGTATTAAGTTTATACCGGGGCATTACCCTATTCCTTATAATTTAAACACTCTTCATCTGAACTAAAGACTAATGTTGACTTTAAATACCAGTTAGTAGCAATCCTCACCTGGTCTTACTTATCAATGTCACTGTTCTTCCCAGGCTGGCTTCCAGTGCCAATTGATAAGCTCATGTTTTCCCTACAATGTCACTCTTGAATATTTGTGAAACTCACTCCTCTTGCGTAGCTTTGCAAATCCTGGTCTCCTAAAGTTGTTACCCAGGGACATCACACTTACGATTTTTTAAGTCTCCCAGACTCTGCCACTTTTTCATGTTGTTTTAAGCCTCCCCACTCTTGCCAACTGATTTCTCCACTGTTCTCTCATGCTGTTATGAGACTCTTCAGTCTGTCCCTGGTTCTGACCTCCTTATTTAAACTTCTGTTTAAACCCCTCCCATCTCCGCTGGGTCATAATTATTTTACCTCATTTATAATTTTGAAGTATTTGTCATTATTGCACTGTTACTGGATTACATTATATATTATATTTTTTAACAGTAAGTATGAGGTATATAGATAATATGAAATCTTGCCCTTCTTTCACATTACAACTGAATGTCTGCATCAGAGCTCAGGGCCTCCTTTTCATTTTCAAAAAGACAATTCTTCTTCCCTATGCAATTCTGCATGATCTTCCCTGAAATGACCTTTAACAAGAACACGTTTTGTAAATTTTATGATGTGAACAAAGATTTAGGTAGTGATTGAAATGGACTGCAACCTCCATTATTGCCTCTGCCTGCTCACCTGTTTGGTCATATCATTTCCTTCATTAGGCTTAACACTGACAGAGGAATGTTCCCCAAATGATGTTGGAGTCCATCATAAATTTTTGGAATTTTTGTATTTAAGCTTATGCCAAATTCCTCCTTTGAAGTCTTATATCATCAAGCACATCACTTTACCAGTGGTTCCAATGATTAATTTGCAATGCTCACATTTGCGAAAAGTACTAAGAAGTCTAAATCAGTGTGACAGCCAGGCAATGAATAACTTTGAAGTACTAACTCTTTTACTCCTGCATAGCTGCATGATTTCTTAAAGTATCCAATATCAATTGTCCTTAATTTCAGTGGTACTTTCAGGGCTCATGCAGTTATTATGCTACCATCAGGCAAAAAAAGATTTAGGACATTTGATTTTTAGTTCATTTAGATAGATAAGTGCCGTTATCACACTAAACGTAACTTACCACAATCTTTTTAATCAAGAATATTTAAGTCAATGAAAGTTCATTAGACAGTTTTTGCAACATAGGTTCATGTATGCAGACCTATCTTAGTTTATATACATCCTGCACTGGCCATTAAGTTTGTGCACAAGAAAAAAAAAGTCTAACAGCATTGACTCACCTGAGCTGAACTTGCCAAATGAATTTTGAGGTAGTTAGAATTAGTTTTATTTCATTCTTAATCTAACACATTAGCTGAAGGAGTTCGTTTGATTTTATACCAATGACATTTAGTTTAAAGAAATACAATTGTAGCCAGTACGTTTGCTGGCTAGCCACAATCATACGACCTCTACCTGTGCTGTACATTGTTTTCATTTTGGTTTGTGGCAGCCATTGAACAGATTAATTGATACCTGAAGCTGAATTTTACATTTGTTTTGCCTAAGTCCAACTTAATTGAGATTCATGGAAGGTCTTTGTCCTTGCTGCAGCTTGATAAACCTGACTCTTTAACTATCCACGCTGCCCCTCTGGAATCCGTCTTTTCACATTCTAGCCATTTCACCTTCACAGTACCGGGAACAACTAATGGCAGCCAGGCTATCTTGGAATTCACCATTACCCTTGGCAGTGGAGCCACCTTTAATAGGTCATTGTGCATCTAGACAAGATGTTAATCCAGAGCTGCCCTGGATGGTTCCTTCCATTTTGTCCTGGACATGGCAGATGTGAGAAATTAATATACTGCTTTATCGACAGGTCATGGTCGATGGGGTGCTGCAAATATGGAATGTCCTGTTCCCTGTCGACCAGCAATGGAGTATGACATCCCATCCTGCTCTGATGTTGCTCTCTGGGTCAGTGCAGTCTCAGCCATCTTGATGAATACACAGCAATGCAGGAAGAAGGTCAATGACTTTCTCCACTCTCCAGAATTAAGTGCCATCGTCTTTTGATTGCTACCTCACACTCGTTTTACCTCTGCTACAGTAACCACCCCCCACAAAGATTGGTGCTCTGCCACTCTCACCTTTACCTGAAACATCTTCCCTAGCTCACTGGTATCCACTCCAACTTCCAACACCACTGCATGCCCTCAATGTTGCCACTCTCTCACTCATGAAATGCTCCACTTCCCACTAAAAATAACAGCTGATCTACCCACTGTTTTTTCCCTTAATATCTGCCTCTTTCTCATTCCAAGAAGAGTCAAAGATGAGTGATGGGCTGCCTGACATTATGACTCCTCACTTACTTTGAGGAGAAAATCCTGACTCTGTACTCCCTGAATGACTGACTGACCATGTCCAAATCTTGGATCTGATATTGGAGTACAGTTCTTGACTGACTGTACTGGGAGACTCTGATTGAAAGCTATCTGAAGACATCATGAAATTACAACACGATTTTGCTAGATTGGGTGAAAGGGCAAAGCTGTGGCAGATAGAGTTTAAAATACACAAGCGTGAGGTTATCCATTTCGGACTGATAAAGTATGGATCAGGGATTACTTCAGAAGGAACAAAGTTAAATGTAGTGGATATCCAGTGAGATTTGGGGATTTAGATACATATGCTTTAAAGTGGCATGCACAAGTGCAGAATGTAGTCAAGAAGACTAATGGAATACTGGCCTTTACACTTAAAAGGGATGGAGTACAGGGGTGCGCATGTTATGATGCAGATATACAGAACCCATGTTAGATCCCACTGAGAATACTCTGAGCAGATCTGGACACAACACCTTAAGTAGAATTTTTGACCCTGGAAGAAGTTCAATACAGGTTTCCAGGATGACAAATTGTGAGGCAAGATTAGACAAATTCACGCTCTACCTTCTAGAATTTAAAAGGTTAAGGGTTGGATCCAATTATGGATGACTTGCTACTTTGTGGTGGAGACATGATGAAAGGAGCCATCGCAGACTATGATGAGGCTCTAGTGTGACTGCTAGAGAGAGCTCATGAGATCAAATTGAAGCTGGACAAGAAATCGAAGATGCCTGAACTCAAGTAAATATGCCATGTACTGATAGCAGAAGGACATCGTCTGGATTGTGATGAGATGAAACCTGGAACAGAGAAACAGAATTAACAGATATGAAAACCATGGCCACAATTTGCTTCTTGGAACATTTTAATCCATGTTTGTTTGCTCCATATTAGTCATTATGATAACCAATTAAGCTGACAGGTTCATATTAATACCTGGACACAAAATAACATAACTAACAAGCTCCAGTGGTGCTCCATGTGAGTAGTTGGGGCAGAATTCTGTATTCTATTCTTCTGAGATCAGAATCAGACATAATTCAAACCCTTTTCTAAATCATGCATTCTTTCTGTATTTTATCATTCACATTATAAATCTTTATATTTAGATTTATAATGGAAACTGTCTATATAAATCAATCATACTTTATGTATATTGTCTCATCAGTGATGATACTGCAGTATTTTCACAAGCAGGAGTAGGAAATTACCATAAAAATTACAAAAGCAGTTTCAGTTATAAAAGAGAACAAACTAATTTATAATGAAAAAAACTTGCCAGGAGGTGTGATGTGATGTAAGTTTTTTTCAACTTAATCTCCTGTGGTTTTTGATGTGGGGACCACAGAGAGTATTCAGAGGCATTAGGATGATAGAGTGCGCAGATATCTTTAATTTCTATTTTGCAGTGATAATTTTCTATTTCCTTTACAACTTCCTAAATCCACATTTATAGCTGGTAGTACTAGTAGCGCCGTCACTGGCTGGAGGTTGTAATTGCGGCATGGCATGTTTACATAGAGAATTTCCAACATAAGCTTGCAATTACAAAGAAAATTGAGGATCAATACACACAAATGCAATATTATTGCTTAATTTTTAAAGCAGGAACAAGAATGCAGTTTAAATTGTAACACTAGAAGGAGTAAAATAAAATAACATCAGAAACATTGGAAACATCATCAAAGATGGTCATGGTTTAATATTAGACATTTAAATAATAAAAGGGGAGGCTATGAAAAGATAATATGGTAGAGCAGAACTAAGAAAAATATCAACAATCAATAGATTTTAAGATAAACATCAGAATCTTTGGCATGAAATATTTTTATTAATTCACAATAAGGAGACATTGATATCAATATCAAGTAATTGCCCATCTCTATTTGTGCTGAAAAGATGGTATTGGACTTTCTTCTTGAATGAGTATAACTTGGTTTGAGTCAAGCTATAATAGTCAATGAGAAATCCCAACAATTTGTAGTTGCTCATTTTAATGCCTACAATTCATCTGCTGTCAGCAAATGTTTGATTATTTTTGGGTGACAAATGAGTACTGCAAGATTCACTACGGCATGGACTGTGCACAGAGTGCAGAGTGGGCCACATTTTTCTGCAGCTATTCAAAAATGAAATTTCCAGGACTCTGGCACTCAGGACTGCCAGAGACCAGGCAACTATTCAGCTCCAGGAGACAAGCCTGTGTTTTCACCTATCAATGATGATGTCAAAATTTTGGATTCAAGATGGCATTAAAACAGAGCAACTCTTTGTGAGCTCTCCACAGCAGATCTTATTCTCACATTTCTTACAATCTTTGAATGCTATGATTTACCTATATTGTATTCAAAACAACTTTTCAATGGACTCAGGTATATGTGACAACAATACATCAAATCAAATCAAGTCAAATGCACAGGTATGTACAGGACCACCAGACTGGTTCATCAGGGATATTTGGTAAACTGAAATGGAAGATAGAACAGTCCATCAAAATTATTCAGACCATGCTGGAACTGGTGTGTTTGCATCTGCCTTCATGGATAGGTTGAGGACTGCCTTGGGAATCCAGGTCTAGCACACCCAATGTCTGCCAGAACAAACACACATGTGACCTTCCTTTCATTGCTTTAGACAGAGGTACACAGCATCAATGACAAGGCTAAAGGTGAATCATGGTCCTTAACTTCATTCCAGGCACACCTTTCTCAGGAAGAATGGGTAGTACCAGTGAGAAACCACAAGGAGAGAAAGGAATTCCACATGTTGGTGATACGCTGCCCTCCAAACAACATGGATACAGTCATTGGGCGGGGCGGGGGGGGGGGAGCAGTCAGCAGTGAGGAGAATCCACTGTGTGGGCTGATTGATTGTCCTTGTCATGGTGGATGCATGTGAAGAGTTATGTTGTGAGAAAATGGTATCAGTAACATCATAGATACAAATATGTGTTGAGGATTGAGTTTCCCCTTGAAATGACCCACTGGCACATGTGACCTTGGCAGTCATTGGGATGGGCTGACCACCCAATTCTTCTGAGCACACTTCCTCCTCCAGATGACAGTTCAGGGATGGTCTGAGATATCATAGGTGAGCTGCTTCACTGTCTTTCAGAAAGCTGAAGAAAATGATAGTGAGGGCTGTAGACCTGGGGTTTTGTCATTCTCCTTCACTTTCTGTTTCTTCCTCTGGAGGTTCTGCTGCAGTCACTGGAAGTTGCTATTTCAGCGCGTTGGTCATCTAAACTGCTGGCACATGCTGCAGTTCTGATGCTCAGGTAGCACTGTGCCACACAGCAAGCTGACCAACCCCTACCTGACTGACAGAACGTTCAGTCCTCCCCAAATTCACAAACTGACTGCCTCTTCATCTGCACTAACAAGCAATACAATTCACTAAAGCTGGCAACCTATCACTGAGCTGTAAAGACTATGCACACACGGATAATAATGCAAGTCACATCAAGACAATCAGCTCAAACACCATTGCTGAAGTTGGTCATTGTATGCTAAGAAATCAATACAAAGTAGACAGAGGCTGGTAGCACTCTATGTAAATGCCTGAGATGCGTATCTGCCCCTGCACACAAAAGCAACCTGACAGAAAGATGCAAGTCATAACTGTCACTGAGCTCCAAAGAAAAGTCGGGTATTTTAGACAGACTGAGAGGGGCATAATGATGTATTGAAGCTGGAAGCTTGCTCCTGCTAATTTGCTTGGATGAAGGGTTGAGGAGGATGGTGGTCACAGATGGTGACCAGGTGCGTAATGGTTGGGATAAACTATTGGCAAACTGCAGCCGCCAGGTGCCTGCTCTGATTGACATGTTGGGAAAGTGCACCAATTAGTTTCTTAATGGAGGAGAACAAAATTGAATGTGGTTTACAAATAAGATATGTTGCAGTTGTAACGAGATGCAAATGTTAGAAATAAAGTAGTCACCTCTCAAAGATAGGATTCTGAAGTGACTAATTAAGGTTTGAGGGAATAATGGGAAAAGTTTTCTCGATGTCAAAATTGTAATCTTTTCATTCTCACTGTATTTTCCTTTCTTTCTTGTCACTATTCACAACACTACAGGCAAAGGAAAATTCTGCTCAAAATGTTTTAACATAACTTAAAAAGGAAAGAATAGTATTTATTATTCATCACCCTAATGAATACAAAAGCACACTCACAAACTCACACAGTACAACACACACGCTACAGACAAAATGGCAATTACAAAGGTGGCAGATTTTTAGATCTTAAAATTTTAAAAGTTCTCAGTCATGCATGGATAATACGGCTGAAATTGAACTTGTCATAAAAATAAGCATTCTTAATAACAATGACAAATCTAAACGAACGAATAATTTAAAAACGTTTTAAAAATATACAAAATTTGATCCAGTAGTTAGTTCCAGAGTAAATTGAAGGATATCTGCCCCACTACCAAAATGGACCCCATGGGTCTTGCAGCAGACACGGAGGAATACATCAGACAAATGAGACTTCAGGAATTCTTTCAAGATGCCAGCAGCGATCCCAGTGAGCCCACTGAGGAACTGGAACAATCATCGGAGGGATCCGTAGAGGGGCAACTAAAGAAGGAGTCAACTTGGAGCCCACTGGAGGGCTGCTGCCCTGTGCTTGACATGTATGCTCAAATCATCAGGAAATATAGAAATGCCAGATTCATCAGCCGTACCCAAAACGTAGAGCAGAACATCACCTGATCACAACACAACGCCATCCATGCTCTCAAAACCAATCACAACATTGTCATCAAACCAGCAGATAAAGGAGGAACCAACGTCATTCAGAATAGAACAGATTACTGCAAGGAAGTGTACCGACAACTGAACTACCAGGAAAGCTACAAGCAGCTACCAGTCAATCCAACCAAACAGCACACCCGTAAACTAAACACATTGACCAGAACGTTGGATCCAGTCCTTCATAGTTCCCTGCATGCCCTCATCTCATATACATCCCACAGACTTCTACTGCCTTCCAAAGATACACACACCAGGACATCCCATTGTATCAGGCAATGGGATGCCATGTGTGAACCTCTCTGGCGATGTCGAGGGCATCTTGAAACCCAATGTACAGGGGACCCCCAGCTTCTGCTGTGATACTACAGATTTCTTACAAAAACTCAGCACCCACAGGCCAATCAAACCAGGAACATTTCTCGTCACAATGGATGTTTCAGCACTCTGCACCAGCAGCCATCACAATGATGGCAATAGCCTCAGTACTCAACACCAACAAATGCCAAACTCCAAGCACCGTTCAACAACTCATCCGCTTTATCCTCAAACACAATGCTTTCACCTTTGACAACCAGTTCTTCATCTAGACACACAGAACAGCCATGCACACCAATATGCCAACATTTTAATGCACAGGTTCGAACAGGACTTCTTCCCTATGCAGGACCTCCAACCAACACTATACACCAGGCATATTGACGACATTTTCTTCCTCTGGACTGATGGCGAGGAGTCACTGAATCAACTACACAGTGATAATAACAAGTTTCATCCCACCATCAAACTCACCATGGACTACTCTTTAGTACCTGTCTCATTCTTGGACACATGCGTCTCCATCAAGAATGGGCACCTCACTCTGCCGCAAACTCACAGATAACCTCACGATGCTACACTTCTCCAGCTTCCACCTGAAACATTAAAACAGCCATCCCCTATGGACAAGCCCTACACATGCACAAGAACTGTGCAGATGAGGAGGCACGTGACGGGCACTTGGAAGTACTCAAGGATGTCCTCATAAGAACGGAGTACGGTGCTCAACTCATCGACCACCAGTTCCGAGGTGTCACAATGAGAAACCGAAATGACCTCCTCAGGAGACAGACACAAGCTGCAACCGACATTATCCAGTATTTCCCAGGAGCCAAAAAACTACACCATGTTCTTCATGACCTGCAACACATTGTCAATGAGGATGAGCACCTCACCAAGACCTTCCTCACACCTCCACTTCTCGCCTCCATCAGATCATTGTTCAAAGCAAACTGCCAGGCCTTCAGGACAACTCCATACAATCCTGCCTTAGTAGACACTGTAAGACGTGTCAGAGTGTTGACACGAGTAACACCATTATATATGGGGACACCTCCCATCATGTACACGGCAGGTCCTCATGTGACTCAGTCAACATTGTCTATCCCATACACTGCAGGCAAGGATGCCTCTGAGGCATAGTACATTGGTGAGACTGAACAGAGGCTACGGCAATGGATGAATGGACACTGCACAACAATCAGCCAGGAGTGTTCCCTCCCAGTCAGGGAACACTTCAGTGGTCTGGGACATTTGACCTCGGTCCTTTGGTGACCATCCTCCAAGGCGGACTTAGGACAGACTACAACGCAAAGTGGCCAAGCAGAGGCTGATCCCTATTAGTACCGAACTTGGCTATGGCCTCAACTGGGATCTTGGTTCATGTCACACTACAGGTGACCCCACTGCATCACACACACGCACTCACCTTCTCACAGACTTTTACCCTTTTACACACACACATGAATACACGGACATACCCCCACACCCACATGCGCACGCACACAAAGAGGTTTGTGGGTGAATTTGTACTTGCAGAATTGAATTTTATTTTGCTCAAAAACTCCATGACTCCAGGTAAGATTCTGTAAATCCCTGTTTTAGATTAGAATCAGTCTGAACATTGGGGCACAGGCAGCCTCACACAAGGCATTCACACCTTCAATGCATTATCTGAGCTGACATGGCTCCTATTGTTATAGTTCACTTGAGAATGTAGCTTTAAAAATGTTCTGGGATTTACATAAGAAAGAACTGAAACCAACTTGTTCATTCTAAAAGATGAGAGATTTAACAAACAATCCGGGTCTTTTTCAATATATCATCTCAGTTACATCACACTGTACACATTTGCTGTAAATTCTATGTCTTACGATCTTATACTCCACAATCACCTGATGAAGGAGCAGCACTCCGAAAGCTAGTGCTTCCAAATAAACCTGTTGGACTATAACCTGTTGTTGTGTGATTTTAAAACTTTGAAGTTTATCAGTCAATATTTTCAAAATTGACCTACTTGTACTCAAGTATATGTAAGATCCAATTGAAGGTTGGTGGCTACTCAAAGAACTGCTAACGAACATAAACTAGTTCCACCGAAGAGATTGGCTTGCGTTTATATTTGTTTCTAAGATTCTGTGGTTTCTCCCAGTCAATTAATTACTGTTTCAAAGTGTAGACATGATTGTAAAGTAGGAATTTTATCCTGGTGATGTTGCAGGTTTTATAGATGGAACCTGTTTTGAACATAGTGTTTTAAAATCTAATACGAAAGAATTGCTGAAACTCAAGTTGCATCAGATGCAAATTGCAGTTAAAATTCTATGATCTTTTGCATCTATTGTATGGATATCAAGATGAATTATGCTGAAAGGAATAGCACAATCAAATGGAAACTTGAGACCATAAAATTAGAAATGGTTTACTTTAATAAATTACATGCTGAATTTTCTCAATACTTCAGCCTCTCACCTTGGGAAGTCTTCAAGTTTCCTAGAAGTTCCTTTTATTACATATCTAGCTAAATATATAAATAGAAATTGACTCTAATGTGTTTTTCACTTTTTAAATTGCTTTTGTTAAGTGTTCTAATTGAATATGCAAATCAACACATTAAACCATAAACTGATAGCTAACTAGGGCGTAGTGTGTTTGGGATGCAATGTGTTCTTTTACCTCTGGAACAGAGGTTCACATTAAGCTCAAACTAAAAATCTTAACAGTCTCTGTCTGCTGACTATGAGTGTTGTGGAAAATTAATTTGGCAGGTTTAATCACGCACAAGGATCTACAGTTCAAAACAGCCTTTATAATGGCACTAATTGGCAAGCGTTTTCCTCTCAGAGAAAAACAGAATAACTGATGTGAAAACATTCAGATGTAAATGACAGGGGGCTTGGTTGATTACAATCAGGGGACGTCTCAGGAAGATGTTCATGCTGTCCTGGGGAAACCAAGAACTCCAGTCTCTGATCAATTTCATTGTATTGAGACACTGAGGGAACGGGCACTGTGACAGGGACAATTACAGACAGTAATCTTCCGTCTGGGAACAGTGGATGGACTTTTACAATATGTTTAACATGTAAAACCTGAAGTACACAGTAATGGCAGGGCACCCTTTGCATTTTCTACAAATCAGACATCATAATGTCAGCAGCAGATTAACACCATCTTCATTTGATGCACCAATTGGATGGAAATCTTAGCATTTCTTTGGCACAAATAATGCTCATCATAATAATCACAAATTAAACTTAATTGGAAAGTATTACCCAGAAAAGCTCCCTCCCACCAATAATAGCTCTTTGGGAAATTGACATATTAACTGTGTGCTGATCGTGCTTAAGAGGTGATGGTGGGAAGGCACCACATGACGAAAAGACAGAGGAACAATTGATCAAGATTTAGCACCTTGGTTTCACCCACTGAGCTAGCTGCTGCTCCCTTTTAATGGGATAATGGAAATGAAGAGATGAATGAAGAAGTGAAGCTTATCCGCAGGGATCAGCCAAGAGGGTGGACATGTTTATGTATAGTACCTTGCTATACATTCCCGCAATATGTGCCAGCCCTGCAGATGGCAAACATGGTCCATCTCCTTCAACCCACTGATCTTTTTTTTATTCATTCATGGTATACGGAATCACTTGTTAGGCCAGCATCTCTTGCCCGTCCCTAATTGCCTATCAGGCACTTATGAGTCACATATAGACCAGACCAGGTAAAGATGGCAGATTTCTTCCCCAGAGGGCACTAGTGAACCAGTAAGGGTTTTTTTGACAATCAGTAATGTATTAATACTCATCATTTTGACTGTTAATTTTTGTCTTTTATTTGACTCCAAATTCTACCATGGCAGGATTTGAACTTGGGTCCCTAGAGCATTACCTGGACCTCCGGATTAACAGTCCAGTGATAATGCCAGTAGGCCATTGCCTTGTGAGTCTCACAGTCTAAGAGGAGTAGTCCCCAGCAAACCTTCGGTCAGGGGATTTGGCAAAATATTATAGAATCGTAGAATCATAATTCCTACAGTGTGGTAGCAGGCCATTCAGCCTATTGAGTCCTTACCAACCCTCCAAGCAGCATCTAACCCAGACCTAACCCTCCTATCCTATTGCTGTCATCCTGCATTAACCATAGCTAACCCATCTAGCCTGCACACGAGTGGGACAATTTAGCGTGGCCAAGTCACCTAACCTGCACATTGTTGGACTGTGGGAGGAACCCAGAGCACATGGAGGAAACCCATGCAGACACAAGGAGAATGTGCAAAATCCACACAGACAGTTACCGAAGGGTGGCATCAAACCCAGCTCCCTGGCACTGTGAGGCAGCAGTGCTATTCACTGAGCCACTGTGCATCAGGGAAGGCCTCTGTTATTAGTCCAGTGGCTTGAGTGTGGTCAGTTGATCATTTGAGGTGATCAGTATCAAGAGACCCATGCATCTCCAATCCAGAGATTACCTGATGACAAAATGCTAGGCTGGCTAGGCCTGTATCCTCTGGAATTTAGAAAGGTCAGAGGTAAATTAATTGAAACTTACAAGATCCTGAGGGGACTTGACTATGTGGATATGAAAAGATGTTTCTTCTTGTGGGAGAATCTAGAACTAGGGGTCATCATTTAACAATAAGGGAGGGGCTGCCCATTTAAGACAAAGATGAGGAAAAAATCCTTTCAGAAGATTTGAATGTTTGGAATTCCCTTCCTCAAAAGGCTGTCGATTGAACACCTTGAAATATTTTTAAGGGGGAGGGAGCTAGATTCTTGATAATCAAAGGGATGAAAGATTGAGAGTATCGGGGAAATAGAGTTGAGATTAAAATTGGATCAGCCATGACCATTATTGAATGAGAGAGCAGGCTCAAAAGACTGAGTGGTCTCCTTGTGTTCCTTGTTCATATGCTTGTATGTTCACCTCTTCCACTGAACAGATGCTAAGCACATCCAACAAAGGAGCTATTTTCTGCTTGTGTAAATGGGTAGAATTTTAAAGGGCTCTGAGTCACCTGGGAATGACATTGAATAAGAATTGCATAATAAATCTGCTGAGGCCGATCTTGATGTCAGGAGCTCTTGCATCATCTTTTATGCTTTTCACAAGTGATGATGCAAGTTTTTTGCTAAGCAATGGTGAGTTGCCAATTTAAAGGGATTTTTGCTTCTAAATACCTTTGTTCATGGTGCAACTCACCTCATCAATATTCAGGTTTTCATCTTACAAGCTATGCTAAACAGACTATTGGTGTCTCAATGCAGAAATCAAAGCAGATGCACGGTGACTGGGTCTGAAATACCTTCATGTTAAACAGTGGCACCAACATCATAGGGCACTCTCCATAGGCACCAGGCTCTTATACCCCACGTCCACAGACATTGGAATCTGACATGTACCAGCTTTTACAATTCCTCATTACAAATTTGCACTCAGAAACTCATACCTAGCTCATGGACTGGAGCAGTCTGCATCTCTAGGGCTCTTTGCTTGCTGTCAAAGTTTTCACTCACTCTGAACCTGTACAGTTAGTTGAATTACTTTCTATATTAGATATAAAGTAGAAAGATCCATCAATCAGGTCTCTTATTAGATATAAAATTATTGGTTAATTATGAAACAAAACTTTTGAAGAGATCCAATTTCTACTGTAAAAGCAAGTTTGCCACCATAAATAAACTAAAACACACACGTATATACACACACACACAGAAACTAAAATAATATAATGGATTTCTATCTGAAGAAATATATTTTTGAGAAAAAAAAACTTCCTAAAATAAATCTTAGTTCTGAAATGCAAAAAACATAATGTTTGAAATTCTCAAACAGCTGTTGGTCTGATATTCCATCATGTGTCATCAAACATTGGCTAATGTCTCTGGGATCTTAACAGATGCAGTTTGCACAAGAAACACTGTATCAAAAAGACTTCCAGTCAATCTTCAAAAGGAATCAGTTTTCACACCAGTTTCACAATAAAGAAGCTTCGGAAATGTAAGCTGAGCAGCCTGTCCCTTTGTACCTTCTGCCATTTTAAAATCCAAAACTAATCCAAAACACTGTTCAAACAGAACTGCCAAAACATCCGAATATAAAAATAGTCAAGTATTTATTCTGAAGTGAGTTCAAGCATGGACGAGTTGGACCAAAGTGTCTGTTTCCATGCTGTACACCTCTATGACTCTATGACTCACAATTATCTGGAGCCATGTAGTTTCCAAGAAATGCCTTGATTAAAACAAGAACTTCCAATGCCATTTTACTGACTAATTGAAAAAGAAATCTTGATTTTCAAATCCCTCAAACCTAAGTCCACAAAAATGATTAAATGTGAAGTTTTATAGTACTTGTTATCCAGTGATGATTCTGGGCCTGACAGATATGGTGCCGTCGGCAGCTCTCCCATTGGTGGTATTGTTAAATAGAGGTTCTCTGATTGGCAGACAGCCCTCACTGGACAGGCATTCCTCGATCATGGACAGACATTCAGAATCCTCGATCATGGAGGAAGCTCCTGCTAGTGTTTAGCTAAATGCTTGATTGCAGTTTCCCTACAAGAGGCAAGACAGTGCTTTCACTGGCTCTCCAGCTTGAACCTTATCACTTGCACTAGATTCCACGCATTGCCTCTCACTAGAACCCAGGTGACATTTGCAGTTTAACTAGGCTTAAATATGCTTTCTTGAAATTGTATCAATCCTAAAAAGCAGAACTTTATGAACTGTAGAAATAAATAACACAAGCACATTTCACATGTTCCAAAATGAACTCCAGTTAGGCAACCATAAATAATTAATAGATAGGAGAGCCCATGTAACAGTCTTGACAATTTAACAAATTTAAAACCAACAAACTAATAATTTATGTGCCATGATGAAGAGCTAGGCAGTCAGTCACTTCATTACTGCAATAGAATTTTAATAATATGCTGAACAGAATTGATCAGACTGATGCAATTGCAGAAAATCAAACAGAGTGCCTATGATAGTCAATAAAATGAACATATAAAGAGTATAGCAATTCACAAATTTCAGGTTCAAAACATTGTCATTTTTGCACAATTGTGAAACAATATAAGAAATCTAGTCTTTTAACTTTCGGATATAGTTCAGCTGAATAATTTGTCAGGTAGAGCAAAGGTTTGTCTCCAGACACTTGATACAGATTGAACATTAGTAGGACTGAGATGGCTTCAGCTGCGATAAATAAACAAAAATGGATTTAGTGCCCTTTTCAGTTTAAAATCACTAATAATGGCTATCATTCTCCTATTCAATGCTTTATATGAGTGTACTCACTCAGGCTGAGGTGTATCATTGACACAGGCTCTACTGTTGTGATGGTAGAGTTGGAGTGGATTGTGGCATTCTGTTGTTCAAGAGATGTGACTGGAATCTAATGTGCTTTTCAGGTAATTGTTTATTTACATTTTATGAACAATCTACATAGAATTAGTAAAACTTTTACACTCTTGCGCTTCTCTCCAGTGTATCTCCATAATATGTGATCTCTGATATCACGACTGACATAGACTGTTATTGATAAGTTCCAGTATTAACCCTTTATTCTATATTTCCCTACCAAATGAGTATTTTTAGATGGTATTTATATATTCTCCACCAAAATCTCTGTTCCACAGAGATAAACATTGTGATGATTTCACTAATCGCCTCAATCACGTTGATGGTTCTTTCCAAGAAGGTTCAGGATCTTATTTCTCCAAATTTGCGGTTGTGTGCTGAGAGTCACTGTTTTATAAATGTCTGTTCTTTGATCATATTCTCTTCCTTGGGCAGCTAGTCCATTCTAATAATATTTTTCTTCTCATTCAAACTGTCACACTGCCATTTTGTCTTTATCCCTTCTCCAGCCCCAGAAGTAGCAAATATTTATTTTGTACAGTTTGTCTGACTTCCTGCTGCTTTTTTGCTGATGCAGGAAAGTATCCAGTAGTCAATGATATGAAAACATTTATCTCTTCAATAAAGTTCTTACCTTCTGTCTCTAGTTGATCAGTTGCAATTCAATATATCTGTTATGGTTTGATACTTTTCTGAAAAAATATCCTGTTGTTGAGTCATAGCTCATTAGCAGTAATCAGAATCTTTGTATCCTTGTTAACATTGTCAGGGTTTCTTTGGTGATATTTTACAAACAGCTTATGGTATATTATCATTTCAACCCAAGGACACAATCAGAAATTTTTTCACATACCCCAATAGTTGCTAATGTTTATTTGTTGATCATAGAATGCCTTTGCTCTGCTTTGGTCAATGACCTGGACACATTGTAAAATGGGCTACTTTTGCCATCTTTTTGGATTTGCAAGAACTCTGCCCCTAGCCTGGTTAATAATATGTTAGTCGTTACTATATTAATGTAATATAGGATCATAATGAGTTAGAATTTTTGATGAGTTAAATATTCTGTTTATTTTTGCAAAGGAGTTATGCTGATTTTTAGATTAGATTACTTACCGTGTGAAAACAGGCCCTTCGACCCAACAAGTCCACACCGACCCGCACCGACAAGTCCAGCAACATACTTGACCCTGTTTATTGAGATTGATTATTTGTGTGAGACATAGAGAGCATTTTCCCACTTGGTCGGCCACTTCATTGACACCTCTGCAACTCGGTTGTATTTCTGAATAATGAGAACTCTCAGTTAGCCCTTTCTTCTGTGTGTTTGCTATAATGCCTGTTGCTTGTATAACATGCCTCAAGAACTTAATTGCTGTCTGCAAGAACTCAAAGTTCTCTTTCAATGTTAGTCCTGCCTGCTGGAACAGAGTACAGTACTGTCTTATTCATTCATCGTTCTCAAGTGTGATTGATCTGTGAGTCTAAATGTCATCCACCTGACAGGTAACACCTTGCTGTGCCTCCTAGATACTTATCATTGTCTTTTGGTATATTTCAGATTCAGAAGTGATGATGAAAGGTAAACAGTTACAACAATATTGTACAAATGGCATGATTAAAATCTTTAGGACCATAGATTCCTCGTACATTAGGAGATACCAGAATCTACTGTTAGCATTGAGTTTGGTAAAACAAAAACTTTTTGCAAATTTTGACAACCTCTCATCTGGATTTCTCTCTCTATGGCTTTATTTAGTTTGATAACGCTCATACAAATTCTTAATAAGCCATTCAGTTTCAAACTAGTACCATGCTAGAACACCAATTGATTGGCTTGGTCACTGGTGAAATAGCTCCATGGTGAAGCAGGGCCTCAATTTCAGAAGTGGGTGGCAATCTTCTGAGCAGTGAAGAGAAAAATTCACTTGGCGTTTGTTCTCAGGGTTATGTCTTTAACCTTCCCAGGCTGCTGAATGCGATTGAAATGTTACTTCTGAATTCATTTCTTTTGTTCTCTTGCTATCCATTCATCAACCTTGAAAATAAGTCTCAAATTCATGCATTCTTTTCTGCTGAGTAAGGACGACTCTTGATTTTGTATTACTATTGTTCTGCCTTCATATTATTCTGCAGTTTTGCAATCAACTGTGCTTTACCTTTTAGCTGGATCCTGGGGTTGAATGGTAAATGGCTGATCTTCTTCCTTCCACAGTGACAACACTACACAAGGCCTTAATCTTTCATCAGCTTTCATTTTTGTGCCTGATGTATTATATTGCCTCAAAAGATTTTTTCCCCATAAAATCTCTCTATTGCCTTGTATAAGCATTATGTGCTGAATCTTTCTAAGCCCATGAATGACATGAATTTGGAAAATATGACGGGTTGACAGAAATTAGGTCTTTGATGTTGAGTCCAATGCTGCACCAAAGGTTTGATTAGACAGATGAGAATTCTCCAAGATAGATGGTGAGCAGACTCATTAAAATGCATTTCCTGTTTGGTCATGTGCCAGAGAGTAAGGGGGAGTGATGGCCTTATGATATTATTGCTAGACCTGTTAATCCAGAGACCTAGGTAATGTACTGGGTACCTGGGTTCAAATCCTGCCATGTCAGGGTTTGGAATTTGAATTCAATTTAAAAAAAATCTGGAATTAAGGATATAATGAGATTCTACCAAGAATCCATTTTCGATTGTTTGAAAAAATCCAACTGGTTCACTAATGTCCTTTAGAGAAGGAAACTGCCATGCTTACCTGGTCTGGCCTACACGTGACTCCAGACTCACAGCAATGTGATTGACACTTCACTGCCCTCTGGGGATGGGCAATAAATGCTGGCCTAGCCAGTGATGCCGACATCCTGTGAATGGATTAAATGAAAATGTAAGTGATGACAATTTCCAACATAAAAGTCAAAGTGATGATAACCTGATGACTCCACTTCACCACCTGTTTCTCTAGATCTCTACCTTAAATAGCATTCACCAACACCTCCCGGCATGTGTGGGCAGTGGCTACCCATGAAGATTTGCTTTGAATATTTACCAGCCTCTCCACATCGTCAAGGCACATGCCCAAACCATTTCAAAAACAGTGCTGCACTTTGAAATGCACTGGCCCCTGTTTTTGGAATGCTGCTGCTGGGACATTTTGTGCAAAGGGATTATCTCATGGATTGGATCAGGTTGTACCTCGCAATTCCTCGCTTACTCTCTTAGCACTCACTCACTTTGCACCTCCTTGGATGCTGACAGCATCTCCACTTGCCTTGACTAACCTTTTTGCAGTTTTCTCCCCTCAGCCAGAGCCTATCTGTCTTGCCTTGCCTTTTAGTATAGACATAAAACCAGGCAGCTTGTCACCCTTGTCAGTGGTGATCAGTCAAGAGGATTGACACATTGCTGTATGTCGCCTTGCTATTTAAATGTTACACCTGCACCAGGTGCCAGCAGTGTTTGTGGCAAACATGTTACTCAGCCAAATGGCCCTGTCTTAAAGTCCAAGGGATGCAGGCCTCAGTCAGACCAAGGTAGACAGCCTGCAGTCAGGGAGTCCTAGCTCAGTAAGTCAAAGGCACAGTCAAGTGTTTGTCCAGAGGCTTGGACATGGCCATTCAGCCACTTGGGTTGGTCAGGGTCAGAGGTTCTGTATTATTACAGTCCGGGACAGGGCCACAGTCAGGCCTGCATGTCGAGTGTGAGTTCAGTGCTATATGCCATGTCAGTCACGTGGGCTGCACCCAGTCAGTCAGGAGCCCAATTACATATCAGTTAAGGCTGTCCATCCAAAATAATTGGAGGGTGGTCTGCAGTCTGTCTGGAGGGTGGGCTTAAAGAAAATCAAAAGGGGTCATCGGGATCCTTAACATTGTAACCTGCAGGTCACAATTTACAAAGCTAATCCAAGATCTCATAGATTGAGCAATGGTACAGAGATGATTTCCATTCACCAAGATCCTCTTATATTCAGTACTCATTTCTTAGGGTGGAGGGACAGATAGTGATAGCACAGGGTTTCAGTAATGTTATCATATTTACGATCTCCTACAGTATTTGTGTGACATGGCTCTTTATTGTATTCATCAGAGTAAAGTCCCTATCACAATGGTCCATGCACAGACATCCAATGGTCCTCATTAGCAAAGTTCTCCAAGTTTAGCTATATGGAGGACTTCAACAAACTTCAACACATTACCACGAATGTGATCTGTTTCTGATATTCCCCACATGGGTTCATTGGAATTATGACTATGGAACCATTGGATCCAGCCACAGTAGGGGCTGTCATTGCTTTTGCAACAATGCAATGAAAGAGCAGGAAAATTGAGGAAGAACAAATGCGCCAGCAAGCCCAGGACCAGCAGCATCCTCCAGTGGATGCTGTATAGCCTCCACATGAAGAAATTACAGCCAACAATTCTCTCATGATATGCATAAGGTAGAGAAGGGATGGAGTCTACCATCCTCCAGATGAGCAAGATGTAATGTTGTAGACTGAGGATGTCCTGAAACACTGGCATGGAGCTGTGCCAACTGCTGGAATTTGATCTGTGACCGAAAGAGGCAGTGGCTAACTTATCTGAGTGAAAGTTGACATGTGGCAGATTTCTGGTAAAATTCAACCCTCTGTTCAATTTCCTTATTTCAACTTATCTCAACATCTGCATTGCTGACTTCTAAGGAGGCAGATGAAGACATTGATCAGGAGGAACATCATGATTGAATACTGCAGTATCAGGCACAAAAAGCCAGACAGGACTGAATTGATACCTGGTTCCAGCAGATATGAGCTGAATGCAGTGATCTCTCATTGACTATAAGTATGTTGCAGCTCAAAAGGTTTTGTCTATTCCATCACTAATGACTTAGTCTATTATTTACATGTTTAGATTTGAAGCTTTCACTCTACCCAAGCCTTCATAGACATGAGCAAACAATCATGTGAACTGTGAAATTATTTTTTTTTTGTCAATCAAAATCTGAGATTGGATTATTTTAATTGTAACCACTCCCAGAGACCTATTTTTCAGATCTTTATGTATTAAAGTGTTATGATGGAAATTGTTAAGTTAATATGTGTGCAGCAGCTACTTGTAAAATGAACCTTTGTTATAATTTTTAAAAATTTAATTCCAAATTTCTTTTATTGTTATTGGAGGGTTTGTCCATTTTTTTCAGCAGGTGTATCCAGCCAAGAAAGTGGAAGTAGAAAAGAAATGGACTCATCGCTCCAGTGGTGGATCCTTCCTCTTTCTCCCAGTTTGCCACTCTGTAATTGCTTATTGCTCCGACCATGATAAAACTTGCGGCTTTTTAATGCTCTTTAGAATTATACTAATATTTTGCCTACTTTCTTGTGATAACTTCATTAATGTCACCATCTTTTTAAATATGGTTTGCTTGTGATTATCCTCTTTCAGTACTTGAACCCAATTCAATTTACACTTGGAGTTGTGAATAATTTGTACATCTAGTTAGAATGGAAATCTGAGTGCCACTTGCATTTGGCAAGCAGGCGGGAATTAAAGCAATGCTATACAACACATGAAGAAGAAAATTTATGCCATCAGTCTGAAAGTGGTGCTGACGAAATGAGTTACATAAAACACCGGTGTGTAAGATGAGTAATGATTTTGAAAAACTGAATAAAACTTCACCTTCAGCATTCACCAATCTTCCTGTCACTGTTTCCACACTCACCAATCTTCCACTAACTCCTTCATTATTTTCAAATCTGCAAATTTCTCCATTCAATTTAATGGGAAAGCATAGGCCGGTAAGAATTAAGTTTAAGCGTATAGCCTTTTCCTTTTCCCTGATCTTTGGAATACTAATACTTGCTTAATAACTCGGAATGTCTGTTTCAAATAGTTTTCTTTTAATATCTGATTATCTGTCAGAAGTGTAGGAAATGACGAGCACCAATTCCTATTTGTAATAATGCTTCTGCTTATGTTTGTCATATCTATCCAAAGAACAATTCAGGACAAAAGCATTTTGGAAAGTGAGACTTCCATGATTTTAAATACTGATCATTGTAAAGAAGAGGAAAACCTGTAGCTCCAATCGTTTTCCAGTTTTTAATTTAATGTCCTGTATTTTATGAAATACTTTAAACATTTGTGACATCAGGACATTCATTTGGTAAAATAACTGCTCCACATTTTCACTTGATATTGAAATACTGAACAATCAGTTCAGTATCCAATTAGTGTAGATGGATGTATACAATTACAAGGAAATATTAAAGGGTTAAATGAGTCGGCTAGGATATAGAACTGTGAGGCCATCCATTTAGAAGCTAAGAATGTATGAATCAGCATACTTTCTCAATAGAAAAATGTTGGAAGCAGTAGGAGTCCAAAGAGACAAAGGGATCAGTGCAAATAAATCACTAAAATATCAAAAAGATATTCCAGGAAGTAAATGGAATATCTGCCTTTATACCAATAGTAAGTGAATGTAAGGATTAAAAACGACGTTTCAAATATACAAAACACCTCTTATACCACCTCTAACATTGTATGTGTTGATTTGGAGATGCCAGTGTTGGACTAGGGTGTACAAAGTTAAAAATCACACAACACCAGGTTGTAGTCCAACAGCTTTAATTGGAAACACTAGCTTTTGGAGTGCTGCTCCTTCATCAGGTGTTGTGGAAGCTAGTGCTTCCAATTAAACCTGTTGGACTACAACCTGGTGTTGTGTGATTTTTAACATCGTATGTGCTATTCTGGTTACCATGTCTTAGAAAGTACATGATGTTGGAGGAAGTGCAACCTAAATTAACTACAATCATTCTTGGATAGCAATGGTTAAATTATAAGGGGGAGACTACACAAACTTGGGTTGTATTGCTTGGAATTTAGAAGATTGGAATGTAATTTGATTGAAGATTTCAAGCCAATCAGAAGTGGTGCAGACAGAGAGAAACAATTTATGCCGGTTGGCAAGTCTGGGACCCAGGAACATAATCTAAAGATTAGAGCCAGGCATTTCAGGAATGAAGGTAGAAGTGTTTCCTGTATGAAAAAAAATGGAAGAACTTCAAAATTCTCTTCATAAATGGGGCAGCTGAAGTTAAGTAAATCAAAGGTGTTGAAGGATATTAGGCAAGGGTATATTAGGAATAAAATCAGTCACGTTCTCGTTAAATATTTGGTAGTACAGTCTTGAAAATAAAACTAATGCTAACTGCTGTTTCTGTGTTCCTGAGCCTTACATTGTTGGATTTTACACAAAATATTATTAATAATTTGATCAAGTCAATGCAAGTGTGTTTGCACAAAAACATGTGCTATTTGCCATGTATCAAAAATCTTAGAAGATTTGAAGGCTGAAAATTAAACGAAAGTGATTAATTTGCTTTTCAACTCATCAGCTGTGTTAAGATACAACTGGCTGATGCCAGAATAAGATGAAGTCATTAAACAGACGTGCCACTATTCACCTCTCATTGGTTATATTCTTTTTATGTATTCTGGAAGTATAGACTAATCACAGACCTGTAGCCTTGGGCACATAATCAGTTTACAGCTCTCAGCATGCATAGCAAACTTCACCACAGTATACAGATGGTTAGCTAATTTGACATTTGGGAGGAAAATTATTTTAATACTAAAGAGATGTTTTGTTGAGGTAAAAAAATTAGTCATCCCTATGCAATCATTAATCCCTCTCTTGCCTCTCCCCTCACCAGTAAATTGATACAGGAAGATTTTCCAATAGAGACAACTAGCTTGAGTGGCTTTTGTTATATGCGGTCAGGCATTTGGACTATTATATTTGCTACTATAAATCAATAAATCTATCTGGATTGAAGAAAATGGCAACAGCATAAATATAATGTACAAAAAGAATGAAGCTTTTCTTATTTGCAAATTCTGTGAGGAATTCACTTTTGGATTGATTTATCCAGCTTCTTGTATACCATGGCACAATTGTTTTGTAAATCGAAATCACTTATCGTGCTATTTGTTCGCAGTTTGAAATATTCTCATTATTTGATCTTTTCAATCAAATTCAATCAATTTCAGCCTCACCACCAGAATGGACCCTATTGGTCTTGTGGCAGACATGGAGGAATTTATCAGACCAATGAGACTCCATGAATTCTTCCAAGGTGTCAGTAGTGATCCCAATGAGATAACTGATGAACCGCAACAGAGAGATCTGAAGGATTTCCAACAAGATCGCGCATATTGACACATTCAATCAAATAGATATGCAATACTTGTAAAAACAGCATCAGACTATGTTGGCTACATAGAACATAGAACATAGAAGAATACAGCGCAGTACAGGCCCTTCGGCCCTCGATGTTGCGCCGATCCAAGCCCACCTAACCTACACTAGCCCACTATCCTCCATATGTCTATCCAATGCCCGCTTAAATGCTCAAAATGAGGGAGAGTCCACCACTGCTACTGGCAGGGCATTCCACGAACTCACGACTCGCTGAGTAAAGAACCTACCCCGAACATCTGTCCTATACCTACCCCCCCCTTAATTTAAAGCTATGCCCCCTTGTAATAGCTGACTCCATACGTGGAAAAAGATTCTCACTGTCGACCCTATCTAAACCCCTAATCATCTTGTACACCTCTATCAAATCACCCCTAAACCTTCTTTTCTCCAATGAAAACAACCAAACAACCCCAAGTGCCTCAGCCTTTCCTCATACGATCTTTCTACCATACCAGGCAACATCCTGGTAAACCGCCTCTGCACCCATTCCAGTGCCTCCACATCCTTCCTATAGTATGGCGACCAAAACTGCACACAATACTCCAGATGCGGCCGCACCAGAGTCTTATACAACTGCAACATGACCTCAGTACTCCGGAACTCAATTCCTCTACCAATAAAAGCTAGTACGCCATATGCCTTCTTCACCGCACTATTTACCTGGGTGGCAACTTTCAAAGATCTGTGTACATGGACACCAAGATCCCTCTGCTCATCCACACTACCAAGTATCCGACCATTAGCCCAGTACCCCATCTTTTTGTTACTCTACATCAGATTATCAGTCACATATAGATTAATGTAAATCCTATTATCATTCCTGAGAGGGTAATTATAAAATCTAAATTTTCATATTTAAATTTCATCTGGAAGGAGCATGCAGAATAATTTACTTGGGCCTAACACACTAATGATGTAAGAGTAAGATTGTACATGCATTCCACTAACAGTTATGAGAGTTTAATTCAGTTGATAGTGAAGCAAAACAGACGAGAAATATTCCTGTGTCAAACTTTGGCCCATGGTATGTCATACATTGGGGATTGTGTATAGAAATCCTGAGTGAGATAGGAGGTGACTAGTCAGGTTTCCAACCATGACTGTTGTCCTTTGTGATCGTTACTGGAATAGTGTATATAACTCATGAGAGAATCGAATTATGTTCAGCTGTTTGTCAATACAAATAAATAATCTATTGACACATCATCATAAACAACTATAAACATATACATAAATAACAGCCACTAGGTAATCATTGCAGTGGAGCCATAAAAACAGCAATCACTCCATGTTTCAGGAAAGAAAATTAATAAGATATTTTCTTATAATCAAGAAGAGCTGACCTCTGTTGAATGTTAAAAAAACTTCAAAAAGGTAAATTTGGGAGCTTTTCCAAAATCTAAGGGCAGACCATCATCACTGGTTCTTTCAGGATAGCTACTGCATTGGAGGATACCACCTTTAATCTTGCAGCTGTTGTCAATTTCATTGTGAAGTGCTTCATGTGTCAATGTCACAACAGAGTTTACACAGAATCAAGGATATACCCAAACCCAGTCTCAGAAGGATGTTTGTTGCCCCATCAATATTGCACTTTTTCAGTTCCTCATCACACGCTTCTCTGAGCTATAACTGCTCTTAAATTATGTTTTGGTGGATTCACATCGACTGGAGATTGGGTTATGCAGCTTACATCTAATTTACTTGACTGGCAACAGGACTTCACACTCTTATTTAAGTAATCTTATGTTACAGAACACTGATCGTTAAATATTGATATGAGTGAATTATCCAAAAGAGAAAGTTTGGAAATTCAACATCAGAAGTAATTTTCTTATGATTTTTCTTGCAGTTTCATGGACCTCCATGGTGTTCCTTGGATACTCAGCTCTGAACTGCCTGTTATTGCCATCCCTTTAAAATAAAATCAAGGCTGCCTCAGCTAAACTTGCACTTCTGTAAACAGACGGCACCCATTAAAAATTCAGAAGGAAAGAAGGTCGAATGTGCCTGTAAGTAACCCTTTTTCCTTTAATTTTGCATGACAAATTCATTTCATGCATTAGCTGCAGAAACTATAATTGTAACCTCATTTTGAGTGATCTTGATGTTGTCCTTTTCAAGCTCAGATATCACCTCATTGATGCTGAAAGGTTTTGTACACAACGCACGTAGACAGCCTTTCTACAAAGAATGTATTTATCTCATTGCTACTTAAAAAATCTTGCAGAAATTTGAGAAGATCAAGTGATGAAGCTTGCATAGTACAGCAGCACACAAGAGCATTGATGTACTTTATTTGAGAGTGGGTCTGAAACCTGCACTTATTAATTCAAACACTGAATTCACTACCTTTTTCCATGCCAATGAGAGCCAGAGTCAAATGGAGTAATCTGTTTGTAAAAGAAGAAAAGAACAAGCGAATATTTCAAAGCTAATGGATAAAAGATGTACCGATCGATCAATGTTAGCAAATTTCTAACTATTTTTCATGATATTTAAATGTTCTTTTGAGGTTTATAAACTTTGTGTCTTTCTGTGAAACGCGACAATAGAATAACAATATACATTACATTGCAGGTAAACCAACACAAATGAGTAAATGCATATTAGTTCCAGGCATTTTTTTTCCCCAATGTAAGAAAGATCTCCCATTTCTATTTACTAATTCTCGGCTATTTTCACTCCCATTTGAGGGTTATTCAATAGCTTTTATCATTAATTTGTTCTCTCAACTGAGAATGGTTTCTAATTTTAGAAAGAAAATGGATGGAAGAATCTAAAATAAGCAAAATATATGCATGTACTAATTGAAGTCGGATTTTCAGTTATCACATTGCAAAAAGGGGTTTCAGGGAACTGAGAAGCTGTTGCTTTGTTTTTGGGAACATTCTTTTAGAATGTACAATATGTGTGTTGTTTAGGGAAGAATGCATGGATGGCACAGTGGCTCAGTGGTCAGCATTGCTGCCTCACAGCGCAAGGAACCTGAGTTCAATTCCAGCCTCGGGCAACCGTCTATGTGGAGTTTGGACATTCTCCCCGTGTCTGCATGAGTTTCCTCCAGGTGCTCCGGTTTCCTCCCACAGCCCAAAGATGTGCAGGTCAGTGAATAGGCCATGCTAAATTGCTCGAAGTGCTAGGTGCATTAGTCAGGGGTGAATGTAGGAGAATTGATCTGGGTGGGTTGCTCTCCGGAGGTCGATGTGGACTTGTTTGGCCGAAGGGCCTGTTTCCACACTGTAGGGAATCTAATCTAATCTAAACAATGTAGTTGTCCATGACACGTATGAGAGAATCCAGATTGTTGCTATTTCAGATCTCTGGAGGTTATGGACCTTGTTGCATCACTGCTTTCCAATTCTGAAAGTGAGGGAGGTGGGTTGAGGTCAGTGCCAATGTTGTCTCCTCATACTGCCCACCCTCACCCTGGAAGAAAAATTGGCCACAAACTGACTGACATTGAAAATGTTGCCCTGCAGCGATAGTAATCTGCGGAAAGCCTTAATAAACTGAAAGTCAGACTCTCGCCCCCTCAGTGAAAGCAGTCCTGTCCTTGACAGCTGCCAATTAGAATTCATAATTGATGCCTTTTCACTGAGCATAACATAAAAAAAATCATGGTATACAAGTTCAAGAACTTGAACATAATTTCTCAACCTAACATGATCACAATGACAAAGGTTCCTGTGTACATGATTAGGAATTAGCCCTTCACTCAACACTCTGACGGCATGTGTCAAAATCTCACCAGGGCAGTTGGTGGAATTTAAATTCAATTAACAAAATCTGGAATAGACAACTCAAGTGACTAACTAATAATCTCCATGAACCTAACATCGATTGTCGAAAAATCCATCTGTCACTCTAATGTCCTTGCTGTGTTAACCTGGCCGGGCTGACAGCAATGTGATTGACTCTTAACTACCTTCTGAAATGGCCCAACAAATGACTCAGTTCAAGGATAATTAAAAATGGGCAATAAATGTTGGCCTTGCCAATGATGCTCACATCCTGTCAAGCAGCCTATAGAGAAAAGCAATGTGTGAAGTAAATACACCGTTAAAAGCCTAGTTACATCCCATTCTACCAGATAACTTCTTTCAGACATGTTTACAGCAAAACAAACAATGTAAGAGTGGAAGCTAACACAATTCTATTGATCTCCCATTGATTGCAGTCTTGTGAACTTCAACAGTATATTCTCTGCACTGACAGTAACACCTGAAATTATGTGGAGATCTTCAGAGACTACAGAGTTGCTGTCAGATTCAATGGCATATAGACAATGAAATAATAACAGCTTTACAACTGTAGGACTATTGTGTTATGCCTTGTAGCAGATGTTAGGTATACCTTTAAGGGACATGTTAATGATGTCATCACAATATCACAGCAAGTGACCAAACGGAAAACAAATTCACAGTCCCCATCTTACTACGTTCTATTCTATTGCATGAGAAACACCCAAGGAAGTGTGCCATGATATAACCAAATTGCTTAGCTTGAGATCAGACATTAATGTACCTGTGATTGTTTTGTGAATGTATAGATACCAGATGCTGTACTAAAAGCTTGTTGAATTCTCCCATACAACGTGACACAGATTATCCTGATTTTCATGTTCACTTTAAGCCCATACTACTGAAGTAACATGGGCTGAGGTTAGAAACAGGAAAGGAGAGGTCACTCTGTTGGGAGTTTTCTATAAGCCTCTGAAACATTCCAGAGGTGTAGAGGAAAGGATTGCAAAGATTATTCTGGATAGGAGTGAAAATAACAGAGTAGCTGTTATGGGGCCTTTATCTTTCCAAATATTGACTGGTAACAATATAGTTCGAGTGCGTTAGACCTTCAGTTTTTGTCCAGTGTGTGCAGGAGGGTATCCTGATACAGTATGTAGATGTGCCAACAAGAGGCAAAGCTACATTGGATTTGGTACTGAGCAATGAGCCAGGCCAAGTGTTAGATTTGGAGATTGGTTAGCGCTTTTGTGATAGTGACCACAATTCGGTTACATTTACTTTAATGATGGAAAGGGATAGGTATATACCACAGGGTAAGAGTTATAACTGGGGAAAAACAATTATGATGTGATTAGGCTAGATTTATGATGCATAGGTTGGGGAAGGAAACTGCAGGGAATGGGCACAATTGAAATGTGGAGTTTGTTGAAGGAACCGCTACAGCGTGTCCTTGATAAGAATAGATTTGTCTGGCAGGGAGAAAGTGGTCAAGCAAGGGAGCTGTGGTTTACTGAAGAAGTTGAAGCTCTTGTCAAGACGAAGAAGGAGGCATGAGACATGAAGGTGAGACATGAAGGCTCAGTTAGGATGCTTGGGTGTTACAAGTTAGCCAGGAAAGACCTAAAGAGAGAGCTAAGAAGAACCAGGAGGGGTCATTAGAAGTCTCTGGCAGGTATGATCAAGGAAAACCTTAAAGTTTTCTATAGGTATATCAGGAATAAAAGAATGACTAGACTAAGAGTAGAGCCTGTCAAAGACAGTTGTGAAAAGTTATGCCTGAAGTCCAAAGAGAAAGGAATGGCGCTAAATGAATATTTTTCATCAGTGTTCACACAGGAAAAAGATAATGTTGTCAGGGGAATACTGTGATATAGGCTATTAAACTAGACAGGATTGAGGTTCATAAGGAAGAGGTGTTAGCAATTCTGGGAAGTGTGATAATAGGTAAGTCCCCTGGGTTGGATGGGATTTATTCAAAGATTCTCTGGGAAGCTAGGGAAGAGATTACAGAGCCTTTGGCTTTGATGTTTAAGTTGTCATTGTCTACAGGAATAGTGCCAGAAGACTGGAAGATAGCAAATATTATCCCCTTGTTCAAGAAGGGGAGTAGAGACAACCATGGTAATTATAGACCAGTGGGCCTTACTTTGGTTGTGGGTAAAATGTTGGAAAGGATTATAAGAGTTAGGATTTAAAATAATCTAGAAAGGAATAATTTGATCAGGAGTAGTCAACACGGTTTTGTGAAGGGTAGATCGTGACTCACAAACCTTACCGAGTTCTTTGAGAAGGTGACAAAACAGACATATGTGGGTAAAGCAGTTGATGTGGTGTATGTGGATTTCAGTATGGTGTTTGATAAGATTCCCCATAGTAGGCTCTTGCACAAAATATGGAGGCAAGGGACTGACAGTGATTTACCAGTTTGGATCAGGAATTGGCTAGCTGTAAGAAGACAGAGGGTGGTAGTTGGTGGGAAATGTTCATTCTGGAGCTCAGTTACTAGTGGTGTACAGCAAAAATCTGTTTTGAGGCCATTTTTACAAATGACGTGGATGAGGATGTGGAAGGATAGGTTAGTAAATAGGATGACACTAAATTGGTGGAGTTGTGGACAGTTTGGAAGGATGTTGCAGGCTAAAGAGGGACATAGATAAGCTGCAGAGCTGGGCTGAAAGGAAACAAATGGAATTTAATGCAGAAAAGTGTGAGGTGATTCACTTTGGAAAGAGTAACAGGAATACAAGGGACTAGGCTAATGGTAAGAGTTTTGGTAGTGTGGATGAGCAGAAAGATCTCGGTGTCCATGTACATAGAGCCCTGACAGTTGCTACTCAGTTGATAGGGTTGTTAAGAAGACGTCCAGTGTGTTCATTTTATTGGTTGAGGGGTTGAGTTTTGGAGCCATGAGTTCATGTTGCAACTGCACAAAACTGGTGCAGCCGCACTTTAAGTATTGCATACAGTTCTGGTCGCTGCATTACAGGAAGGATGTGGAAGCATTGGAAAGGATGCAGAGGAGATTTACCAGGATGTTGCCTGGTATGGAAGGAAGGTCTTATGAGGAGTGGCTGAGAGACTTGAGGCTGTTTTCGTTTTTGATAGAGAAGAAGGTTAAGAGGTGACTTAATAGAGACGTACAAGATGGATTAGATAGGGTGGACAATGAAAGCCTTTTTCCTTGGATGGTGATGGCTAGCATGAGATGACAAAACTTTAAATTGAGGGGTAATAGATATAGGACAGATGTCAGAGGTAGGTTCTTTACTCAGAGAGTAGTAAGGGTATGTAATGCCCTGCCTGCAACAGAAGTAGACTCATCAACTTTAAGGGCATTTAAATGGTCATTGGATAAATGTATGAATGATAATGGAATAGTGTAGGTTAGATCGGCTTCAGATTGGTTTCACAAGTTGGCGCAACATTGAGGGCTGAAGGGTCTGAATTGCGCTGTTATGTTCTATGTTAAGGGTAGGGGATAGATCCAAAGGGCATTTAAATGGTCATTGGATAAATGTATGAATGATAATGGAATAGTGTAGGTTAATCGGCTTCAGATTGGTTTCACAAGTTGGCGCAACATTGAGGGCTGAAGGGCCTGAATTGCGCTGTTATGTTCTATGTTAAGGGTAGGGGATAGATCCAATTTTTTTAGTTTGCAGTCTTGCTTAAGATTAAAATTACCTCATCATGTTTTTAAAGATTTGCAACTAGAATTCATGACTGACGCCTTTCCACTGTAACCAATAAAGTGAACATAATGTGTTCTGATGTTGAAGGCATGTACTGTAACTTTAAGAGAGCGAGAATGCTGTTCTGAACTGAGAGCTTACAAGCACCATGTATATGACTAGATAGTCGTCCCAGAGTGTACTGGAAAATTGAGAATTAAAAATCACACAACACCAGGTTATAGTCCAACAGGTTTAATTGGAAGCACTAGCTTTCGGACCGATGCTCCATCAGGTGATTGTGATCATCACTCTGAAAGCGAGTGTGCTTCCAATTAAACTTGTTGGACTATAACCTGGTGTTGTGTGATTTTTAACTTTGTACACCCCAGTCCAACACTGGCATCTCCAAATCATGACAGCCTTTTTCTTTGTCATTGTCTTCCACCTCTATCCCCTCCAGCATTGCCTGGCCAGATAGCAGTTCTGAAAGGAGAAAGGAATGTGGATCAGGTTCCTGATGAGTAGAAGATCAGGGCAGAGAAGAAGAGGTGCATGCATACACAAGAAGGTATTATGGGATCTGGAGGAAGTGGGCTGTGTGAAAGTTGATAATGTCTGAGTATAGTTGTGCCTCCAGTTTTTAGCCCTGTCACAGCACATAGCCTCGGTTCAGCCACCTCTATAGGGATAGAGGTATGTAGTCCATATCTGCTTTTACTGTTTAGATCCTGCTTCTAGTGGTTGTGCACCAGTTTTGACTTATGCTAGAGAGGGTACTTTGTCTTGAAGAGGAAAACATTCTATTATGTAATGTAGCTGACATGGAAACCCAGGTCTCAGACACTTTCTCGCTTTACTTTCTGAAAATGTTTGTTTCAGTTCATCAGTGTAAAAGGTGACATGATTGGAGAAGGTCAGCGGACCACTTGGCACTTAAGCCAATACCGCAATCCTTGTGCATTTTGGGAAAATTTATTTCATGCTCAGTAATTGCAATATCAATGTAAATTGTGGACAGTTCAAAAGATTATCTGAAAATAAATGTAAAACTTATAAAGTGTAATGCCATAGATGTGTACTTTCTCATTGAAAAAAACAATAAATGTAATGGATATCACAAAATAAAAGAGTCATGATTAGAGTAGTGCTGGAAAAGCACAGCAGATCAGGCAGCAGGTCAGGAAGCCTGATGAAGGGCTCCTGTCTGAAACATCGATTTTCCTGCTCCTCGGATGCTGCCTGACCTGCTGTGCTTTTCCAGCACCACTCTAATCTTGAATCACAAAATAAAAGCTTTACTAATCTAGGAGTTGTAGTGATTGTAATGAGATCAGCCAGATTGATTGATAAAGTATGAATCCCCTCAATGGGGCTGTTAATCTCATCTATTCAGGGAACCCTGGCTGACAAATATCAGTAGGAGTGTCAGAGGTTCAGTTCACTCTGAGAGCTGGCTCTGAGGAAGCTGGACCAGTGTCCAGGACTAAGCATGTGTAAATAAAGGGTGACTGGATTAAGGGGTACTGGCCTCTGTGGAGTTATTTCAGAAACATTTTCTAAGGTCCCTTGATATATACATAGAAGCCTGTTATTAGCCATAAATTATTCAAATCAGCAGTATTGCAGGACAAGATAAACATTATCCAAATGAATGGGCTCATAAATTCCAATTTTATGAGGTCAATATTGATTGAAGAGAGATTTAAAAATAATTTGCAAGAAGCTTTATAGTTTGTCCTTGGCAGTGAATGCCATATACTCATTACTCAACAATTTTCAGAAAACAAATGTAATTGTTCACTTATCTACTTGGCTATGGGCTGACTGAATTAAAACCAGCTGAAAGACTTTGTTTAATTAATGAAAAAGATTAGTGCTAAAAAATTGAAAGGCAAATGACATCTACTAAATCAAATAGCTCCCTCCTACTAAAAACATTAATTGATAGGAAAATAGTGTGGTCCAAGGATGGTATAGCAGCACTGATTATTCACTCAAGTACTTGGTGAGGAATGCCATTCAACGGGGAAATTGGAAAATTATGGGCAAAAATAATGTGATTCTGTCCATTTTAACTAAGACAGAACATGAAAAACTAATGCCATTAATTTCACTCAACATTGTTTAATATGGATGTTATCTCTTATGAGAGTTGTTCAGTAGGGAAAAAGCACTAAGATTTCAAAGGATAAATCTGGTAGAAAATATCAAACATTAAGCACACAAAATCAATGAATGAAAAATCATGTTATGTTAGCGCCAGCGTGAAACATTTGCCTAGTTTTCAAATTGCAACGTTTCAAAATACTGTCCTGTTAATAGATCATATAAATCTATTGTTCAAAAAGGTAGACCGAGCAAGGTATCTGACATCTGCTCTCAGTATTTTGTAGTCAGGTATCCTTAGCTTCCCCAGGCCAGTGAATAATTTTGTGAATTAAGTTTTGATCCATCTCTTGTTTCCTTGCTGTCCATTCCACAATCTTGAAAATGACTTTCAAATTTGGGCATCCTCTTCTGCTTACCAAAGAACATTCTTGATTCTGAAAGAAATCGATTTCCAATGATTGCTTTAGCCTTATAGTGCAGTATTGTAGTCAACTAGCCTTTTACTTTTTGTTCAATGCTTCCTGGCCCCTGGATTCTTATGGTGGATGTTAGGGGTTTTTTTGATTCAGTCATTTTATTGTATCAGAGATGTCTAATAAATATGTCTCAGTGTCACGTTTTACATTTATTTGATGCCCCTTGAAATCTATACCTGCACTCTCAATTTTTGCCTTGTGATTCTTTTATTTCCTCCATGTATGGCATTTTAATCTTAAGCTGGCTCTTCGATCTGCTTGATATTGCTTTTCTTCTGAACTTTTTTTCTGTTTTAAGATTACGATCGTTTTACTAGGACAGTTTTAAAAAGACGGACCTTGCTGCAGGTATAGCACTCCATACTTCTATTTTTTTTTTAAACTCCCAGAGAAGACAATGGCTATTAAGGAATCCTATCATGTAGCAACATGAAGGAACACAGATATTCACAGGACAAAAAAAAATCAAAAAAACTGAAGATGGCTGAAATCAGAAACACAATCAGAAATTGTTGGAAAAACTCAGCAGGTCTGGCTTTTAATGGAAAACAATCCAGAGAATGAAATAGAACTGGGAGCAGCTCTGAGCCAGCATGAAGTGGTGCTGATGGAGAGAGAGGGGTTGAGATGTGCATATGAAGGGTCTGTTCGGAAGAAGTGTCACTGGACCTGTAATGTCAACTCTGCTTTCTCTCCACAGATGCTGCCACATCTGCTGAGCTTTTTCCAGCAATTTCTGTTTGTGTTACAGGTGTCCATGAGAGTGGTCAATTAAGTGGGCTCATTTTTACATCTCAGACAAGTGAATAAACCATTGTGACACTTATCAGACAGGATCTAACCTGCTGTTGGAAGACCATCAGCAGAAGTCCTTTGAAAAGAAAGATGCTAATCACAAATTCCAGCTATTATAATCCTGAACTGCCAACTCTTGTGAGGGTGATGCACTATCAACTGCATGAATGGCATTGTTATTCCAAATCCAAAAAGATACCTGAACAAGACCAACTTATTGTGCATCCAGCTTTTTTTTATAACAGAAACAGAACAATGGTATGTTGCAATATATATATAAAAACTCAGATATTTGGTCATGCAAAACAATTCTGATTCTGTGCTTGCATTTTACAATTGAAATAGTTTGTTAGTCATTAGCAACAATTGCTGAACACAAGGAAAATGCAAAAATGCAACCAAAAATAAAAAAAGACTACATGATGATAAAGAGTCTCTGAAAAGAGATGTTACCATAGATACCTTATGTGAAGCTTAAATATAGATACTTAATATAATGCTAACAAATAGGTACCATGGAAAGACTTTTAATCCCAGGAATCTCATTGAAATAAAGTCAGAAGTCACATGACACTAGGTTATAGCACAATAGGTTTTTTTGAAATCACAAGCTTTCAGAGCACTGCTCCTTCGTCCCTTCACCTGACGAAAGGGCAACGTTCCAAAAGGTTATAATTTCATATAAACGTATTGGACTATAACCTGGTGTTGTGTGACTTCTGACTTTGCCTACCCCAGTCAAACACCGCACCTCCACATCATGACTGAAATAACATAGTGCATCTAACACTTCCAAGACATGGAATGTCTTGCGACAGGAACTGTTGAGTAGGGATCTTTGCAAATTTTAATATTGAAGTATGTAATTATTTAAAATTATAGATGATGTAGGAGGGAGCAGTGTCGCCCAATCATTTTGTTCCCTCCGGCTAAAGGCCAGTACAAACACATTCCACCTGATGAAGAGGCAGAGCCTTGTAAGCTAGTGCTTCCAAATAAACCTGTTGGACTATAACCTGAGGTTGTGTGATTTTTAACTTTGTCCATACCAATCCAACACCGCCACCTCCAAATCATTGCTACATGTTGTGTTAGGTTAGTGTTTGAATGAACTATACATTGTCAACTATGTCATGTTTGTAAGACAGGATTATGAGTTTGAATATTCCTTTCATGAACGCAAGAACTGCAGTGATATCATGGTCCAATAATAATCCAATGTAATGTACTGCTACACATAAATGACGGCCATACTGTTACAGTAAATGTTGTGTAACTTTTTATGTCAACTATGTAGTTAATTAGGGGTTGCTTAACTGAATTTCCCAGGACTCTCATTCGCAGTGTTCCGCAGACAAACACACATTGCAACTCCACTCATTTCAGTCATCTCCTCACATATCCATCTGAACAACTAACGTGAACACTCACCCTCACCTTATTTTCAGCTCACACCCATCCCTCAGAATTGGTATCATGACCTCATCTTCTTCATTTCTGATTCTTACAGCAGAAGACTGCACAGAAATCCAGGGGAAAGCAGACTACTGTAGTAAAACAAAGAACTGTGGATGTTGAAAATCTGAAACCAAAACCGAAATTGCTGGGGAAAATCAGCAGGTCTGGCAGCATCTGTTAAGAGAAAACAGAGTTAATGTTTTGAGACTAGTGACCCTTCATCAGGACAGAGCAGTGATAGCACTTGGTGCTACTTGTGCCAACATAGCCCACTGCAGAAAACATGTTGGTCTATAAGGGGCTGCAGATGTCATAAATAAACTGAACCTTAAAAGGCACTGGTGTTAACAGACATAAATAAAGTTGATTCTTAGCCTGTGTTGGGGGTTTGCTTTCTTCAAGTTGAAACTCTGTACCCATTTCTTCTGTTCTGTGAAGCAGTTTTTGGCAGAGGGAAAAGAAGCTTGTGTTACTCCTGTGCTATTGCTGCGCCTTTTCTATCCCATCTGAGGCCTGACGTAGAACTACACATTTGTTTTGTATAAATTGCACCCATTCTGCAGTGAAGACTGATAGCAAGGAATATGAAATTAAGTGGAAAAAAGCCAATGATCATTAAAATTACTTGCATAAAGTTGTAAATCACTTCTGAAGCAGTGAAAGCACATTCTCAGAGCAGGTGCACGCCAGTGAAACCCTGGCAGTGGATTGATTTATGTCCGATTTCTGAAACACCAGCATTTCTCAGGGATACAAACCCCTGGCTGCCCCTAAACCTGCCTCCATTTTACCCAGCAGCACTTAAAGTTTGTGCCCTGAAATAGGGTAACCCCAGTTTAACGTGACAAAATCTGAACTAAGAAAGTAAGGAACATAATCTATTTATAATAGTTCACTAGAATTGCAGAATCTCCACTTCTCACCTGCAGTCACACTCAATAACACTTCCCTTTCTGAAAGTTGCAAACCAAATAATACCACTAAAACTTGAGCATTGCCTACATTATCTTTTATAGCAAACCTAATTTCTCTGCACAGTGGTCAACACATAGTAGCTCCTCAATGTAATGATTAAAATCACTCACTTAATTTACTTAACTATTTTGATAAATAGAATATAGCAAATCAAAAGCGTTATAAGACCTATAATTGGGTGCTTGAATGCTGATATAGTCAAACCACCATTGGTGTTTTTGCCTGAAATCAAGCTCAGATACTCAAAATCAACAACACCCTCCATTACTCACTGCCATTAGACACCCCATGTGAAAACATCTATTACTTTCCAAACTTGACACACTGTCAAATGCAAACTCTGTGTCATGTTTTTCAAATCGTTCAGACTCCTGTCAAAATGTTCATGCTTGAAATATAAGTTTATTAACTTTTTAATTGTGATTGACATTCAATTCAATTCTCCTTCAAGTATCAAGGAATTCAAAGAACCCTAAAACAAGATTTACAGCAGAATTTTTAAATTACGTCTGAACATTTGTGCTTTTCTGTTTTAACTCAGTAGCAAAATATTCAGTATTCTATGCTGCAATCTTTTGAGTACAGTGGCTTCTTAATTGTACTCACCCATTGACACACACTGGCAAAGTCACATCTACTTGGTAATTACTTTGCAAAAATGACCTGCTGTGTCAGAGATAGTCACTGCACTGTGCATCTTAGAACATGTCACTGGTATTAGCAGTTAGCTGCACCTTTTCAAAATAATATTCCTTTGCCTCCTTTAAGATATGCTGCAATACTGTTCTAATTGCTTGATTATGGAGATGGTGAACATATGCCATTATTCTCCTGATAACATCTCTGGCTGCACCACCACCATTTCACTAGTTTATAAACAGAAAACCGCTGGACTGTTTTTCAGATACTTTTGTATCAACAACAATTTTGTTTTCACTTCATTCTTTAATAATGTAATCTAAATGCCACACAAATGAGATCTGTGAATTCTATTTATTTGCATTTATTTACAGCTAAACTAATATGTACAGAAAAAAGTCTGCAGTGGACATAGCCTATGCCATGGGTGCTACAGTGCTGAGAATCTGTGGTCAGGTGACAGCATTCCGTGCTTGGCTCATTTGTATGATGCTGAAAATGTGTTGCTGGAAAAGCGCAGCAGGTCAGGCAGCATCCAGGGAACAGGAGAATCGACGTTTCGGGCATAAGCCCTTCTTCAGAAATGAGGAAAGTGTGCCCAGCAGGCTAAGATAAAAAGTAGGGAGGAGGGACTTGGGGGAGGGGCGTTGGAAATGCGATAGGTGGAAGGAGGTCAAGGTGAGGGTGATAGGCCCCCTTAAATACTAAGGGCCTTTTAAGCCATTTGGCTCAAGGTGAGAAATTAAATTATATTCCGACATTATGGTTAGTTGTTTAATAACTTCCATAGGGAATATATCCATATCTAGATCATAATTAATGTTCATGGTTTGATTGCTATTTTCTAACTGAAATGAACATTGTAACATAGAAATATGGAAAACAGATTCAGGAACACACCATTCAAACAACCCCACCATACTCTCAATCCCTCCTCATATCCTTAACATGTTTAGCCTCTTGAAATCTATTTCTTTCTTAAGTATATTCAGGGACTTGGCTTCAATGGTGGTAGAGAATTCCATAGTTTCACCACCCTCTGAGTGAAGACATTTCTCTTCAACTGAGTCCAAGATTGCCAACTGCATAAACAAGACCTCTCCTGAGACTGTTTTCCTCATTCTGGTCTCTGTTCCCCAGCCAGGGGAAACATCATCCCTTCATCTATTCTGTCCAGCCTTCTGAAGAGAAGAGACACAGTTTATGGTTGCTAATCAGAAGACAAATGAGGAAACTCTTTTGAGGTACAAAGGCTTTTACACAGGTCACATTTCAGTGCGCTTTAGAATGGTCTTGTTTCTGTGGTTATTTTGAGTGTTAACTTGTAATGGATAATAACAGTTACTGTCCAGTTAGATATGGTTCTTATGTTAAAAGGAAATTAATACATTTTGAACAACATTAAGTCGCATCCATTGCAATAATTGTTAATCACTAGGAAGTGCCACTGCAGATTTTAAACAGATGCATCAATTGATTATTGATGCCATCTCACCTTGATAAAGGTCTATGAACTTAGTTAGATAAAAGGAACAAGCTGTTGTAAGGGGGACAAACTTATAAAATGATCAATGTGTGAAAGAATGAAAGAGGAAGTGAAACTAAGATGACCATTAACTCCCCCTCCCACTCCACCGAGGATATGCAGGTCATTGGACTCATCCACCGCCAAACCACAACAACGTGACGGTCGGAGGAGGAGCGTCTTATCTTCCGACTGGGAACCCTCCAACCACAGGGGATGAACTTGGACTTCACCAGTTTCTTCATCCCCCCTCCCCCCACCTTGTCTCAGCCGAATCCCTCCAGCCCGGCTCCGCCTTCCTGACCTGCAGTCTTCTTGTTGACCTCTCCGCCTCCATCCTACTCCGACCTATCACCATCACCTTGACCTCTTTCCACCTATCACATTTCCAACGCCCCTCCTCCAAGTCCCTCCTCCCTACCTTTTATCTTCTCCTGCTGAACACTCTCTGCTCATTCCTGAAGAAGGGCCTGTGCCCGAAACGTCGAATCTCCTGTTCCCTGGATGCTGCCTGACCTGCTGTGCTGTTCCAGCAATAAAGTTTCAGCAAGTAATTTAATGATGCAAACCATTTGCTCAGCAAACCTTGCGATCAGGGTAATGTGGTAAAGACATCACATGGGTTCACATCCCATTTGGTACACAGACCCGTGAAAAAGTCTACAGATAAATGCAGTTTTGAAGGTTACAGTAGGTAAAGACATTTCTGGTTCAACCTGATTGGCTTGCTCTGATCGGCGTCAGACATAGGAGCAGAAATAGGTTATTCAGCCTATTTGTTCCATCATTAAATGAGGTCATGGATGATCTAAAAATACTCAAACTCACTTCCCTGCCTTTTCTCAAAACCTTTGATTCCTTTAATGATTAAAAATCTGACTATTTCAGCCTTGAGTATAGATAACATAGCTTTGACGGCCTCCTGTGATAAAGAATTTCACAGATCCATGATCCCCTGAGAGAAAGAATTCCTCCTTGTCTCTGTTTTAAATAAGTAACACCTTATTCTGAGTTTATGCACTCTGGTCCTGAATTTCTCTGACGAGGTGAAACAATCTCTCTGAATGTATCCTGTTAAGTTCCCTCTGAATCTTGTATGTTTCAATAAGGTCACCTGTCTTCTAAACTCCAATGAGTACAGGCCCAATCTGCTCAATCTTTCCTCATAAGACAATCCTCATAAGATTATCTGCTTAGTGAACCTTCTTTGGACTGCTTCCAATGTCATTTTATCTTTTCTTAGATAAGGGGCCCAAAACTGGTCACAGTATACCAGTTGATAGTCTGAGTAATACCTTGTACAGTTTAAGCAAGATTTTGCTATTTTCATGTTCCATTCACTTTGAAATAAAAGCCAATGTTTCATTTATCAACTTGGATGTCAGCTTTTTTATGATTCACATACAACGACTCTCCTAACCTTTTGTTCTGTAGCTCATTTAAATAATAACTCACCTTTTTTCTTCCTATCAAAATGCATAACCTCATACTTTACTACATTGTACTCGAGCTGCCACTTTTTTTTCCCACTTACTTAATTGGTTTATATCACTCTGCAGACTTGGTGTCAGCTTCACCATTTGCCTTTCTACTTACTTTTTGTGGCATCCACAAACTTAGCTAAAATATTTTCATTTTCCTCATTCAAGTCATTCACACATATTGTAAATATTTGTGTAATCATCCTTTTTCCTTCCATCTGATGAGTACAGGAGTTGGGAGGTCATGTTGCGGCTGTGCAGGACATTGGTTAGGCCACTTTTGGAAAACTGTGTGCAATTCTGGTCTCCCCATTATAGGAAGGATGTTGTGAAACTTGAAAGGGTTCAGAAAAGATTGACAAGGATGTTGCCAGGGTTGGAGCATTTGAACTATAGGGAGAGGCTGAATAGGCTGAGGTTGTTTTCCCTGGAACATCGGAGGCTGAGGGGTGACCCTTTGGAGGTTTATAAAATCATGAGGGGCATCGATAAGAAGAATAGACAAGGTCTTTTCCCCACAGTAGGGGAGTCCAAAACCTGAGGTCACATGCTTAAGGTGAGAGAGGGAAGATTTAAAAAGGATCTAAACGGTGGCTTCTCATGCAGAGGGTGGTACATGGATGGAATGAGCTGCCATAAGAAGTGCTGGAGGCTGGTACAATGGCAACATTTAAAAGGCATCTGGATGGATATATGAATAGGAAGGGTTTAGAGCGATGTGGGCCAAATGTTGGCAAATTAGACTAGAGTCATTTAGGATATCTAGTCAGCATGGATGAGTTGGATCAAAGGGTCTGTTTCTGTGCTCTATAACTGTATGAATATGGTGATTCTTGAAGGAAAGTCCATGTTACTATTAGTAATGATGGAACTGTCACACCAATTACCTAATTATACTTAAGTGTGAGGCAGGAGGATGATTTCCAAATGTGGACTAGGTAGTGTCCAGGTTTCACTTCTCAGCATGGATTATTGTAATGTGTACAGATCGGTCCGTCTCTTCTGTTGGTATGTGCAGTGCTGCCTGGAAATAGCATATTTCCATATCCTTCACTCTAAGCAAACTGGCATTACATCTTAACTTGCAGTATTATGTTCTCCCCTTGAAACATCAACTCAACATCTGAAACTACTTGTTGAAACTGTACTCTGTTGTCCATTAGCCAGACACACAGATCTTATTATTCAATTTACAATGCGCACGCAGCATTAATATTGTAATTTGTCTGTCACTGATCGGAAATATCAACTTTTCTTTCTGACAGCAAGAACAAGCTTACATTTTCAATTGCAGAAACAAGGCCTTTTGTCAGATTACTTGCTGAGGGACTTTGTTGTGTTTAAGTGCTCTGTACTTAGCTTTCACTGCTGTGTGTTTAGGCTCAATTTGAAAGGTGCTTAAAAATTGAATAAATCATGTAAAGCATGTTTGTCTAGAATTAAATAAGAAGTAGCTGTCATAACAGCAGCAATGAAATGCATATCATAGCTTATGTTTTATTGTGGTCCCATTGAGATTTAACCAGCGGCATTTTATAAAATTTGTACATCTTTATCATTCAAAATAAAGCATAGAGAGGAATTTTAGCATTTACATATGTTTGTATACATTATATAAATGGCATGTATACAGAAAAATCTGAATTGAATATGAGAAGCAGAAGTGGATCCCAGATTAAGGTAATTCTAAGTACATTTGGGCAATTGCCATTGAGCTGAGGTATCTGATCCTCATATACATAGTCTACGTATATTTTGCCCAGTCATTGGGTTATACGTATTTGGCATGTTTTTTTAATGAGATAAAACAATAAGATTTTTGTTCTGTTGCTGCATGGAAAATATTGCTCTTAACTCTAAAACAATATATACGTTCTTGTGATTGTGGGCATTAAAATAGATTCAGAAAGTTATACTGGCTTATTGTTCTGGGTTCTGCCAACTTAACCTTTAAATTGCAGCACCAGGGAACACTACCCAGAGCCAAGGGACAGAGTTTTTCTTTAAATATACTGAATCTGCCATCGAACCCAACTGTAATCTTAAACTGAAACTTGAGCAGGGCATTCTTAATAAGCAACCATCAGATCAAACCTATCAGGAATGGATTCGAAACGGGAAGAGTAAAGCAAGTTAAGTTATTTTTAGGATCTTATAGTTATCTAGTGGTATTAATAAGAGTGCTCCCCATGAAGTCAAAAGGAGAACACAGGCTGCCCATGCCTCGACACTTATTCTTCCCATCACGCTTCTAAATTCCTCTGTCAATCACTGCATCCCCCCACTTACTCCACCAAAAGAAACTGCCCACTTCCGTGCCAATTATGCGCCCTTCCTTCTAGTCCATGACTTTCTGCTCCTTAACCTAACAGTTGTGTAGCTGTGTTTCCGTCCAACCTTTGGCCTGTTTTGCCTGAAGGCAGCCATTAGCATGAATGAAGCCTAACCTTCCAGGCTGGGCTCTCAGTTTGCCAATTTTAGATTACTTTCTATTTTTACCCATTAAAATCCTTAGTGTTTTAACTTGGCTTTATCATTTTGCATCCTCCTCTTGCCTAAACAAAATTATCTCAGCTTTGATAACTTTTCCCCATAAATTGGATTGCCAGTAACTGAGAACACCTACAGTCTTGCCTTTATCCCTTCACAGGAATAATCATATCTTTTCTATGATTTATTGATGAACTGTTCACAGTGCTCAGGATGGGTGATGTCTGACATCAAAACAAAACGATACCATTTCATTTATATTCTGTCCCTTTGCTAATGCAACTCTGTTTGCTCTTTAAAAATAATTTTAAAATGTATTGCGCTGATTTAGACACATTTTTAGCAATTGGGATCATAAAGAATCATTGGGGATCTAACTCCAATCAGCAATGGATTTATAAACCCATGACCATTTCATGGATATGTTTCAGCAATTGAACTATTCCAGCTGTATGATCTATTAATAATCTGTGTGAATAAACTTGTTGTTCTCCTTGGCCTGAACATTTCACAAAAATTTCTTGGGGGCACTTTTCCCCACCTTGTTGATATAGGATCAGACTATCTCTTGTTGTGGGTCAGAATCATTGATTTTTTTAATTTCAAAAATATACTTTATTCATAAAAAAATTCATATGCATACATAGTCACTGAAGCAGCTCAGTTCTGTACATTCTTAGCATATGGAGAACAAACATTGGACATTGACTTTCCTGACAGTTCCAATAAACAAACTCAAGTCATTTCTTACGATGCAAGACACCATTTACATATGTTTGAGGCACTGGAAGGGTCCAATAACTAAATAGGCCCTCATTGTACTTTAGCAAAAGACCTCAGACGGTGTTCTTTCCCACTTTACCAGCTGCCCTAATGTTTAGTGCATCTCTGGACTAGTCTGCAACACTCAGTTGAAGTCAACTCCTTGCTCTGGAACACCAACAAGTTTCGGCCAGACTAAAGAGCATCTTTCACAGAGCTGATGGTCCTCCAGGTGCAGTCAGTGTTTGTTTCCACGTGCATACCGGAAAACAGACCGCAGGGCACAGAGTTTTGTTTCATGGAGCCGCTCAGGACGAACCTCAACAAAAACCACTGCATCTCTCTCCACTTTCTTTGCAAAGGGACAGAAAAATGGATGTTTTGTGGGCAGCAGATATTCCCAGTAATACTGTCTAATACTGTCATACTTGCCTCAGGGAGCAATAGATATCTTCACAAACTACCACAGTATAAGAGGGATAACTGTACTGGCCGAAGATCTTTTTTTAAAAGTCCAATTTTAAATAAATCATTTTCCAAGGGAGAACCTACTATCATAGCGATTGATAGTCATGGGAAAAACAGCTTTTGAAATGGCAACAGACTCCAGTTATAGAGTCATAGAATCACACCAAGTCATACTCAAAGGCCTGCTTAACAAGAATGCACACAGCACTGGGGGTTGGGAGGCAAGAATTATCACCTTTTCAGTCCCATTTCATGGTTATATAATTCCCACAAAAATGAACTAAAATGCAACAAATAATGTTGGCCATCAGCAACAAAATGTGCAGAAATTATCTTGTTTAAAATCAAATTCTTGTTCAGACTTCACAATGCACTCATTTTCGAAACAGTAAGCTCAGGGCTCTGACCTTTATATGAAGCAGATCCCAAATGGAAGATTATGAGTCAGCCAGCAGTATCTAAAGTAAATTCTAAACACACTAGCAAAGAAGCAAACTCAAGCAGTTTCATATTATTGAATGTAAAGATACAATTACCCACATTCAGATTATATATCTATCTTCAGAACCTGAGTTTTGCTGATAAAAGACATAACTTGATGAAACTTCTTGTCTTGGAACCATCAGGACAATTTGCAAGAATAGCAATAAAAGGCAAACCACCATTTATACTGCATGCAAGGGGAGTTCTGATTGATTAGCATGGAACTCTGATTGATAAAGACTTTTCAATGGAGAATGCAGTAGTGAATGATGATTGACTGTTAACTGCCAGGTTTTATTTAGATTTCAAAGCAGACATAGTGACTCTGATTATATTAATACAGATGTTCCTATTCTTCGCAGACAAAATAAAGGTGCTTACACTGCACCTGTTTCGAATTAACAACAGACAGTAACAGACAGTAGCTGGTTAATTTCTGATGGCAATTTCTTGATCACTCAGAGTAGAACATTCCAAGTAAGCCATTGAGATGAACTGTGGACTTCAAAGTTTTGTTTCTTACTTTAGCTGTTGTTTCTCATTGCAGCTGTAGATTGGTCTTGTGTAGGTTCCTCACTTAAAGATCCTGAGGGGAATTGAGATTGGAAGATTTGAAAAACTTGAAGCAAACAGAAGACATTTCTATAACATCTCTCGCATTAAAAACAAGCCTTTAGTGTAGAAAATACAGTGAAGCTTAACTTTAGACTGAGATTTTGTTGCGGAAAGGGGATCACTTACCCAAAGTTAATTCAAAGATTCTATGAACTTGTACGCCTAGAGACCTTTGTGCTATAACACTGAGATGAAATCAAAGAGCATTTTAGAAGGCTGTGGGATATCTTTTGGTTAGTTCCAAAAAGAAATAGTGAATAAATCATAAGATGGAAATCTTCGAGGCAAGCAGAAAGTTGAATGAAGTTCACAGCACACGATTGCTTATAATTATACTAGTAAATTAGTAACACTTGTTTTGTTTAATTTTCAAAATTTTTATAAATTCACTTTTAGGATGTTGACCAGGTCAGAGTTTATTGCCCATTCCTAAATCCCCGTTGAGAGAGTGGTGATGAGCTGCCTTCTTAAATCACTGCAGGCACACCCAGAAGTGGTGTTTGTTAGATGAATGCTACAAAATTCTCTATTCACTGCTTCCTATGTAGCTGCAAATGTCATTGTGTTTTCCAATGTTAATTTACCTGCTCTTTCCAGTAACTTACATTGCTATTTATTACTTTACAATTTTGGATCACCTGATCTGCTGTTCAGCAATTTAGATTTGTCTCAATCTGATAACATCCATTTGACTCCTGCCTCAAACAAGTCACAAATTGAGCCACCCCTCTTTCTGTTTCATGTTAATGGAAAACATTCTGTGGGATTGAGGCATTAACATCACTGCATCTTCAGCTCCCACTGCATGTCCATAATTAGTTTTTTTCTTCTATGTCTGGTAGTATCTTGAAAATGTCTCTCAACAAAGCATCCACTTGAAAAAACAATAAGGCCCACTACTATGATTTCTGTACCGCTATTGCCCCATCCATAAACAAATTGCGACAGTCAGCATGTACGTCAAACTCCTCCAGCCATGCTTTCCATTTGTCATTGACAGTATTGACACCAGTACTGTTTGATCAAATGGCTCAAATCCCCATATTATAGATATGTCTAGCCCCTGCAAAAGCCCTGCCCTCATGTAATCGTATACATCCTGATACTTACCAATATGCATTTTCTTCTCACCATCAATGTCACAGCACAGTCTGCAAGAGTGACACTGACAGTCACAGATTTAAATTTAAATAATCATGTAACAAAGCTTCCGTAAATGTTATTTCTTACTGATCTTCAACATGCTGGCTGACCTTGCACCTCCTGATCAAGTAACACCCTATGTAGCACAGATTGTTTCCTTGTAGCATTGCAGCTAATACTTAAGCCAACATCATTACAGCTGTCCATTGAATTTCACAGCTCATGTGTTCCACTTGAAGTGTGAGATTCTGACCTAATATCTTAAAATTAAATGTTTTTAGGATGCTTATTGGCTATGTTGCAAATTTTATTCTACAAAATTACTCATATTTCCATTAAATAGCTTTGTTGCTGTTTACATTTCACTAAATAGATGAATGCAATTCTACCTTTTACAAGTGAAGCGTGGTGTGTTAATGGCTGCCATAAATTGCAGTCTAAGGCATTTACAGTAAAGGCAGATGTTACATGACTATACAAGCCAGCCAGTAATACTAAGAATGTAATTGCATGTTTCCAAACAGAAATTGAGTGGGATGAATATTTGTGTACTTTTCAGTGATGTTTACTTTCTGATTGCCATAATACATGGTTTACGAGCATAACTGTTTTGAGAATCCATCACTAAGAGCAGCCCTGAACCTCTGTCCAGCTGTTAAACCCTACACTGAATCTGCTCTGTTCTGATTGCCATTCTCCATTCATTTATCAACCAGTTTTCTATGAGAGCATATTTTTGAGGTAAAAATATGGGCAAGGCAGAACAAAAGTTGAAACCATGAATGAAAGGCTTCAACAGCCTTGACAGGGAAAAAATGAATTTCTGAGTAAGCTGTTGAACTTTGTTAAAAGGTTCACCTAGAATAAAAGTAAATTTAAAGCAGGAAGCATATTACTTTTTTTCTGTCAGAAGTCCATCAATCTTCATGGAATTTTTCAATGCTTTCCTCCTCCTCTTTTGCTCAAGGCAATAATTCATGCAAGTACACAGTTCTAGTATTGTCAGCACTCCTCTGGTCGTTCACCAACTGGCTATTTGTCACGTATAAGCTTCGGTTGTGTTTGTGATGTGGGGAACATTGCAGCTAGTTTGATCCTACTCTTGCCTGATGTAAACGCACATTCACTTTCTAGGATTAGGAGCTCTAGCTGATTTTTCTCTTCCTACCCTGGGGTCACAGAGACAAATTGGAGAGCTTTCATGCTATCAGATAGAAACCATCTCATTCAGCATAAACAGGCATTGCTGAGACCTTTCCTCACTGTGATTCTGCATTATAATTTAGAATGCTTTGATGTTCCCAACCAGGGGGCCTTCAGAATCAATATTTAATCTAACAGCTAGGTAAGTAGCCAATCATTCCCATGTGATCTATCATCTCTTAAATTATATTTTCATGTTGCTTTCTTGGCAAATCATTCTATTTGTCTGCTTTTGGAAGGTAATGCTTACAATTATGAAATAGCAGAATGTTATTCCAGTAATTTAACTCATGTAATGTTTGGAACTTTGACGGTGTTATGAGTTTAATAATTTTCACGTGCAATTATAATATTGTCTCAGAGTTACCTTGTGTCCAACCATTGTATATAAAATGTGAAAGGTGATTAAAATGTGCCTCAGCAATAACACAAGGTTGCAACTGAGCAATTGCTCTGCATTTTCCTGGCCCCATTTAGATGGGCCTGGAGATGAAGCCTGGAAAAATGGAAGAAATTGTTGGGAAGCCACATTGGGATAGCTGCTTGCCAATGAATTCCTACCTTAAAGGGATTTTAACACGTGTGGTTGAGAATGAGGTCAGCTGTCTGCTACTGCACAGAGGTGGGTAGCTAATTGATCCAATAAAGACCCCCACCAATGGACCATTTTGTGTTATTGCTGTAATGTCATAGTGATCCTTTACTGTGTGCACCTACCTCAGCAATGTCCACCTCTCCTGGTGATGCTGCTGACTGGACCATGCTGAGAGAGCTCTGATTGGGACTGATTCTTCAGGGGCCCATAGGCTTCTCTCAGGAGGATACTGAGAAAGAGGCAACTTATTAGGATGCCACCCCCTGGAAAGATGCACCAATTGATCAACCAAAATTATGGGGAGTCCTAATGCCAACTGCAAAATTTAGTCACATGAGGGGTATAGATAGTTATTTCTAGGTGTCTTTTCCATATGGTGGGAGATTTCTAGACCGGGGGCATATTTTTAAGATGCGTGGAGAGAGATTTTAAAAAGACGTGAGAGCATATATTTTACACAGAGAGTGGTTTGTGTGTGGAATGGACATCCTGAGGAAATTATGGGTGCAGGTACAGTTACAACTATTAAAAGACTTAGATATGTACATGCATAGGAAAGGTTTCGAGAGATATAGGCCAGGAGCAGGCAGGTGGGATTAGTTTAGTTCGGATTATGTTCAGTAATGGACTGGTTAGACAAAAGGGTCTGTTTCTGTGCTCTAAGACTTTATAACTCTATCTCTATAACTGTCACCCACTAAGGACATAATATACTACCTATGTCTTTTCTCTCACATGTGGACATGTGTAGGCTGTAGTGGAGCCGGACTTTAGTCAATAATATGTTTGTAACAAGCCTTGCTTCTTGCTAATCCACTTTCGTTGCAAAAAGGAGAAATTGTAGCCATAATAAAAAGTTTGAAATGTTGAACTCTTAAATTTAGGTTTTGATTTAACAAGTGAGGATGCAGGCAAACATTAAAATAAATTTAAAGAGCTGATTAGGTCATAAATAAGCCATAATTTCAAAGATTACATTATTCAAATCATTTTGTTTGTCGCTGAAAGGACTTAATGAGCATAACATTAATGTCAGTTAGGTTGACAGTAATCTTCATATGTTCAATTTAGAAATATTCTGGTTATCACAGTGTTGCACTAATGTACACTCCCAACTCTGCCCCAAAGGCCTGGAACAGCATTTTGTAATTGCCCAGTCTTTCACATGCATCATTATATTGTGGTTGGCTGCTGACTTTCAAATCATATAGATTGGATTTCTTCTCCTAGGGGAAAACAGGACTTGGTTCTGGGAAGATGCTGTTACAAAAGGCTGATTATCTTCCCTCCCAGGCTTAGGCAGGTCAAAGGAAGACCAAAGTCAATGGTGAGAATTGGGAGGAAGATGCGAAATTTAGGTGAGTCCCCAACTGTATTCACTAGCTCTCAAAGAAGCCATTAGCAAACTCCAAGAAAGAAAGAAAAGGGAAGATAAAGAAATTGCTGAGATGTGGTGAGTACAGACTGAGTTTGTATGAAATGCCAAATCTGTTTCCTTGCTTGGTATGGCACAAAAAGATAGTTGCAATCATTCAAGGGTCAATCTAAACTTCCAATTGCCTTGTGGTCCTAAATCGTAAATCTGAACTACAGAGCAGCACTGACATAATGGACTGAATGCAATAATATTCTATAATTCTATCATATTGCTGCATAACATTTGAACTGACACAGTACATTAACGTTACAGCAATAGAAGCATGTGCAACGAATGTAAACAGACTGATTATCACAGGAGCCATCTTTTCTTCTGTAATTGCTGTTTTTACTGACAGTGTATTAATGAAGAAGTAGACATGTGGAAAGGACATTCACTGCAAGATGAAGAATTTGCAGATCAGCAACACGCAAGTTACCTCTCCTAGCTTTTTTGGCATTGTACATCAGTAGATGTCAGTTACAATTCTTTGGAGTGCTGTGATTTTGAGAATATTGTTCCTTACAATTGCTTAATGCAAGGAAACTTCCTTGTCCCATACATGTGAAAGGGAGCACATCATTTTGAGTTGCCCTGTCTCAGTCCATTTACAAAGGAGAAAACAATTTGTCTCACTGACTGTCCATGTAAATAGATTGCTTCATATGGAACTGAACTTTGCTTTGTATAATCGGGATTACCACAAAAAAATGCACAAAGTGGGACAGAAAACACATGTACAATAATTCTTGATTTTTTTTAAAGGGTGTAATGATCCTAGCTAATGTTATTACTGGACAAGTCAGATTACAGTTTGAAATCTGTATGATAGAACATTTTTCTTGGTTTTAACAAGATGGTCTTTCACTGAAACACAAATGGAAAGTTGCAGGTTTAGGTTTAACAATAGAACATCTGTTTAGTATGCAAAAATGATGATTTGTAATTTATTTAAAATGCAAGGGAAACTGCAGTTGTTTAAAAGAAGGTTTGAAAGGGATTTTTAAGAGTTTACATCAATTGCAAAGGGATCTATTGTAATTTACTTCACCTGGAAACTGTAGGGATAGGAAAGAAGTTAAGACAAAGAAGAGATCAAGGTAGAAGGCAGTCAACACCCAAATGCAGACACAAAGAGGAAGTAGTCAGAGACATAAAGAGGAACACAGAATTTGTATGAGGTGAAACCAACAAAGCTCTCAATGAAAGGTTTGGTTTTTAGTTTGTTGAGGAAAACAGAAAATTCCAGGAACTCCTGAGGAAGTAATATCATAGCAAGCTAAAAGAAGCCAAATCTTAAAAAAAAGGTGTTAATATGCTCTGACATGCAAAACAGCTGCGAGTTATGTTTGTAAACCTGGTATTGTTGGTTGGCTAATTGAGAAGGAGTTCCATACAGCAATGTCATTAAGAATTATGAGATATGAGTGAGAGAGGATTCATGTCCATCAATATGAATCCAATCCATGAACTTCAGATAGAATACAGCCAGCAGCAAACATGACCTGATGACCAAATCAAGTCAGTGGGAAAGACAGAGATCCAATGTACCACTGGCTGAGTTGGAAAGGCTGTGAGATTGTACATCGTGCCATAGTGGTATGGGAAGTAATTCAGATGATTCTGCTATATAAATATTTTAAATCAATTATTTAAAGTGAAATTTATCATTTCATTTGAAATATTAAATTTTGTTTTCATTCATGTTTAAGTTGTATTGGTTCTGACTCCTGGAAAGTAAGAAAGAACACATGGATGCCCTGTACTGGAGAGTCCAATAGGCACTTATTACAGCTCACTATTACACATAAACGTTACATTTTTCAGACATGCTTGAGTAATGTTATGCTACTAAGGTAAATAGAGCAGCATACTTCAGGTAGGGAGTCATGTTTCAAGTAATCCCAGGCAAGGTGTAGTATGAGTCTTTTATACCTTTGTATATATTGATACAGTGTTGAGATCATGAGCATATGTCTTCAAGGTATACTGACATAATGATGATGAGACATATGTAAAGAGCATATATTTTTCCATTTCCACATTTTTAATGAAGAACATGATTGGCTTAAAAGCCAAAAACAGTTGAAGGACTGCTGGACTTCTTAAAAGTGTCACTCAATGTGTTTAAATGACTGTTTGCTCAAGGTGGGGGAAGACCAGTTACAGTGATCTGGAGGTAGCGACCTGTGCATGAATAGATAGTTGGCCAGCAGCAAGCAGCTGATTGATCTGTGAAGTGATGATCAGTTATTGATAAGAAAGACCTTTTGCTTGCCAGCAACTATGAGATTGACTATCTGTGTGATAGAACTTTTTTTTGGTTTTACACTGAAACACAAACAGAAAGTTGCAGGTTTAGGTTTAACAATAGAACATCTGTTTATTATGAAAAAATGCATAATAATGATTTGTAATTTATTTAAAATGCAAGGGAAACTGCAGTTGTTTAAAAGAAGCTGAATAGCTTGTGGGTTTGAATGATTGGAGAAAAGTAATTGAATCTCAGAAAATGAAGGAATGCTTCCTTTAAAAACATCTCAAGCCTGAAGAAAACCAATTTATTTTTCCGTCATCATTTACTGTGTGATGAGGCCTTTTTAACCAGTAAGTCAGAGACTCTATAAGTGTGAACCAGCTGCCCTCTGCCTTCTGCAAGCAAGTGGAAGTACCTCGATCCGGAAAATCAGGAAAATCAAGGAGCAATGTCTTGACAAGCCAAAGGAATAACCTCAGTGAATGCTGAGAGACCATTGAAACTGTCTTCCACTCTTTCCTTCTACCCATAACTCCAGCATGTTCCTCTGTTGACATTTGCCTGGTTGTGTGTGCAGGCAACTTTATGAGGGGCTAGAGTTTTAACTAGTATTGTACACCAATAGTTCATTGTTGCTCATCTATAACAAGAATATGTTTATTGAAAAAACTTAATAGTAATTAGTATTGGAACCTGGTCCACACGTTCTGTTAAGCTAGGTAAAGAAAGAGAATTTTGGGAACTCTGCACACCTTGATGAAATCTTTAACCATTGTGATCATTTTGCAATAATGGCTTAGTTTCTTGTGCCTTGCTCCAGTGAAATGTAACACATAACTCAAAAGCCTAACCTCTTACTAACTCAGACTTATCTTTGCTTCAAAAGCTGTTATTGCTACCTTTTATATCATTTGTTAGTCTTACATTCTCTTTCAGCGCTTTCAATCCTTTATCACCTCCTGACTGCATTGTTTATATTCCTCAGGTATTTATCATTGACAGCCCTCATGTTATGTTTTATCCAAATGTTTGGCATCAATTTTGATTTAGTCACTTACAGCAACACTTTGAAACTTGCAAATGCTGATTTTCCTAATGCCTTTCATTTGTCATTTTCAACTAATTCGATATTAGTTGAAAAACTCAAGCATTTGCTCACCACCACTACTAATGCTCATGCTCTGATACTTTCTCAGCCTGCTGATACCTGGCTGTGGTGCTAACCTTCACTTCCTCAATTTGAAAGAGTACAGGCTGAGAAATATTGTATACCCAGTTAAGAAGCGTCAAGGAAGCCCTCTCCAGCTGCCCATGGGTTCCCACCTTGGTAATGGCCCTGTTGTTTCTGCAGGTTCTAAATTCAGAAAACTCTGCCCAAGTAATGAGTAAATTGTGTCAAATGAGCTATGTTTAATAATGTTAGTTAGTGAGTCAAATAGAGTTGGTGAATTGAGCAGTGTGCAATTTCAATAGTTTATGTATAAAGACATGATATTTGATTATGATTTCACTTAACTTGGCCATTTGGAGAGATCTGCAGATTTCTTTCTGCACTTAATTCTCTCCTTAGGGCTTGATTCCTGGCATTGGTGATGATGGTGACTTGCTCCAACCTCCTTCCCAGGTTTCCTGACCCTCTGGTCTAAAGGTGCATTATCTTTTTGTACACCTCTTATACCAAGGTCTCCAGTGCTGAATCAAGAAATGTTGGAGCTTTCCGTCTCTACCTTATTCTTTCATCAGGTGTGAGAATTGCTGGCACGATCCAGTATTTGTTGACAATCGTTAATTTCCTTGAGAATTTGGTAGTGAGTCATCATCTTGAACCTCTGCTGTCCATCTGGCATAGGTACACCCATGGCACAGTCTGGCCTTTAGCACTATTTCCATGTTTCTTCCTTGGCAGGAACTCTTGTATGTGAAGTATAGATGGAATATGAGGTTTGGTGATGACGAAATGTGGTTGTCCAGTTAATCTGGTCAATTTATATTCCACAATCTTGTGCTTCTGATGTTACATCATTTTTATTGCAATCTGCAAAATCTTCCCAAAATCCAAAGTTTCAAAATGCTTGCAGTACATTTATTTTCATATCATTTAAATTAAATGGTCACATGGAAATAAAACTCTTTAGTTTTGCTATAATAACAGGGATGCTGCCAAAGCTTTTAATCTTGCATTCAACAGGCCAGTATCACAAGAATATCAGTTGTCAAGGAGACCAATTTACACTGGGTGAGAAAACAATGCTAATTGGCTGGCACATGGACTTAGATTGGTCATGATGCTCCCAGGGTGGGTGCACTATGAAACAGTTATCCCCAAGTTTTGAGGGTTTCTGAAAGCTGGCACATGTCATACGCTCGTCATGTAAATACATGTAGCTTTCAGCAAGTATAAGTGAGCCTGTCTGCTAATCTTCTCAGGTGCTGCCTGACTGGCTGTGCTTTTCCAGTGCCACACTTCTTGGCTGCTAATCTTGTGTTGGCTATGAGTATCTTAGTAACTTAGTGGAGCTCGACATGCTTCAACAACATGTCTCATTTTATAATATTTACATTATTATGGAATACTTTTTTCTTTGCCAGCTAGATGCATGTGCCAAGATATGTAGCATATGTAGTATATTAACCACTTACCCTCAGCTTCAATTAAACTAATTAGTGAGGTGGCAGACCATAAAATTGTCTGAGTTGAGGTTTGACATGCTTTCAGAATGCTCACTTAGAGCTGGTTTTATGAGCTGCAGTCTACATTAGTGACAATTACGAGAAGGACAAAGGGTCTTGAGGGTTATTTTACAGTTTGAATCCTGTGCTCAAGCTTTTGTCACGGGGATTCATGTTTATCCATTTCCAAGTAAGGAAAATATTGTAAGTGTGTTGGAAGTGAAAGTATGGGCACAGTGGGAGACTTGACATGTTTGCTGTAGCTTAATCCTTTAGCAGTGAATGTAATCCCAACTAAATTAGAGGATTAACTATCTTCCCAGTACCAGTCGTTATTGCTGGCAGGACAGCAAAATAGTGTAGAATCACAGAAAATATCTTTTTGATGAAAATGTAATTCCAGAACACCAGTTTTAAAGAAGAGAAAATATTTATAGTGCAATAGCTTATGGTAAAACATCTTAAAAACAGAAGAATTAAATGGAAAAATGTTAAAGCATGCAGTTCTCCCTCTGTAACTGAAAATATGGCAGCTTTAGAGAAACAGTTTGCATATATATTGAGCCTTTCATGACCACAGGATGTCTTGGAGTATTTCATAGACAGTTAAATTGACTGAAAATATTTTCGAAAGTGTTTCACTACTGGAATATAAGAAATGCAACAGTGAAATTGTGCACAATTGGCTCCTGCAAGTGCCAATGAAATAAATGAGCAGATGATCTGTTTTTGATATTGGTCAGGAATAAATATTGACCAGACTCTGTGAGAACTCCCATGTTCGACAAACTGTTCCATGGAACATTTCATAACAATCTGAATGGATATGTGTTCTTAGGTCTCATCTCCAGCAGTGCTGAGCTAAAATGTCAGCCTAGATTATGTGCACAAGTCATTACAGAGGTCTACTTTTAAGCAGATGATTGCCAATGAGGTAAAGTGTAGGTTTACACTACTTTTTCTTAAGTCTATTTACTACTCATGGTGGTGCACTTTTACCAGATGGTCAAAGTTTTCCTCAATTGCTTCAGCTATAATTTGCTAAAATACATTTTTTAAATCACTTTTTTTAAAGCAACTAAGATTTGACAGTTTAACAAAATAAGTGACAGCAATTTCTTCAAATATTATAGAGCATAAAGAGTTTTGTTTCATTTTCATTAAAAAAAATTTGGAAAGAGAACTGGATAACTTTCAAAGTCATTTCTGATTTCTGGGTAATATTTCCGACATTAGGTTATTTTTCTAGCAAGGCTCTGAGTATATAAAATGAAGCTATAATTTCAAACAGTATTCTACATATTTAAGAGATCAATGCAAATGCTGTTCAAGTATTTTGATACACATTTGTTGGAAGAAGAGACAACCTCCAAATTTGGAGGGTCTCTAACCTCTTAAAATGTAGTTTTCATCTGTCTAAAACCAATAGGGGCAAAATTCAATTGCCCCCTGAATAATGGATAATCCATAATTATTCTGAATGGATAGCAACCAATGGGAGCTGCAAGTATAATCAACTGGGGGCTTGGCTCTGCGGTATGAATCAATGCAATGCAAAACAGGCAACATGCCAACTTGGTACTGACTGCTGGTTGAATCATTCCCACATCCGGACAGCACTAATTGCACTATTGATTGTTTAAACACATCCGCAAGCAGCTAATATCATGAGTTATGAACACCAGTTAAAACTAGCTGGCTCTGCTTAAAGCTAACATACACCTCATTAATTGGTGGAACACTTGAGTATGGGTTATCACTTTGGGAAATGTTAAAGGTTCACTTAGTTTGTGGAATTAATAATATTGTGACCCAAAGGAAGTGACTGACTGAACCAAATCTGGAATTTAAAAAGCCATACTACTGGCGCTTTCCCATGAAAAGACAATAAAAGGGGTTCAGGAGTTTTGGGCTCAATAGACCGTCCTCTGCCTCGGGTTATCTTCATACCACAGATTCTGGATTAGTGGTGCTGGAAGAGCACAGCAGTTCAAGCAGCATCCAAGGAGCTTCGAAATCGACGTTTCAGGCAAAAGCCCTTCATCAGGAATAAAGACAGTGAGTCTGAAGCGTGGAGAGATAAGCTAGAGGAGGGTGGGGGTGGGGGTACCTTGTTGATTCATACCGCAGAGCCAAGCCCCCAGATGATTATACTTGCAGCTCCCATTGGTTGCTAAGGAATGACGATTGGATTCAGAAGACTCAAATTCCAGATCTGGGTGGTAGGTTTCTCCACAGTAACGTGAGGAGGAAGAATGTCCATGCTGAACTTGTAGTTATAGGGTCTGAAAGAAGCAAAATCTATCTCTCTGTCTCATTCCACAGGATCTCAGGGTTCTTATCTCGGGTCATGACATGATATTGAAGATGGGACCGAATCAGGCAACATCCGAGGAGCAGGCAAATCAACATCTTGGACAAAGGCAGGGGAAATGAGGAAACTGGTGAAGTCCACATAGATGCCATGGGGTTGAAGTGTCCCGTGGTGGAAGATGAGGCCCAGGACATGCATGTCCTCAGCAGAGTGGGATGAGGAGTTAAAATGTTCAGCCATGGATTGTGGGGTTGATTGGTCGGGTGTCCCGGCAATATTTTCTAAAGCGCTCTGCGAGAAGGCGTCCAGTCTCCCCAATGTCAAGGAAACCGCATCGCGAGCAATGGATACAATAAATGACATGTGTGGAAGTGCAGGTGAAATGTTAATGGATGTGGAAGGCTCCTTTGGGGCCATGGAAGGAGGTGAAGGGGTTAAGTGCGGGCGCAGGTTTTGCACTTCCAGTGGTGGCGAGGGAAGGTGCCAGGAGGGGAGGGTGGGTTGTTGGGGGCGTGGACCTGACCAGGTGGTCGCGGAGGGAACAGTCTTTGTGGAAAGTGGTTAGGGGTGGGGAGGGAAGTGTATCCTTGGTGGTGGGGTCTGTTTGTAGGTGGCAGAAATGTTAGTGGATGACTTATGCGGTGGTTGGTGGGTGTAAGGTGAGGACCAGTGGATTCTGTCCTTGTTGGGGTTGGAGGGGTGGGGTTCAAGGGTGGAGGACCAGTTCCACCACAGAACACACCAGAGGGCTTCCTTCTTTAAAGACTGCAAGATCCCCCCCCACATGGTTGAAGATGCCCTCTAACGCATCTCATCCACGTCCCACATCTTTGCCTACAAATGGACCTCACCACCAGGATATATTTCCCTCCCCACCACAATCCACTTTCTGTAAAGACCATTCCCTCCGTGATTACCTGGTCAGGTCCATGCCCCCTAACAACACATCCTCCCCTCCCAGCACCTTCCCCTGCCACCGCAGGAATGGCATACCTTGCGCCCACACCTGCACCCTCACTTCCGTCCAAGGCACTAAAGGAGGCTTTCACATCCATTAAAGCTTCACCTGCATTTCCACACATGTCATTTATTGTATCCGTTGCTCCTGATGCGGTTTCCTTGACATTGGGGAGACCAGACGCTTTCTTGCAGAGTGCTTTAGGGAACATCTCCAGGACACCCGCACCAATCAACCCCACTGCCCCATGGCCGAACATTTCAACTCCCCCCCCTACTCTGCTGAAGATATGCAGGTCATTTGTCTCTTCCGTCGCCACTCCCTCACCATCTGACGCTTGAAAGAAGAACACCTCATCTTCCGCCTTGGGACCCTCCAACACCATGGCATCAATGTGGACTTCACCAGTTTCCTCCGTTCCCCTCCTGCCCACCTTATCCTTGAACCATCCTCATGACCTGTCCCACCTGTCAATCTTTCTTCCCACCTATCTGCTCCACCCTACTCTCTGACCTATCACATTCACCCCCACCTCCATGCACCTACTGCACACTCAGCTACCTTGTCCCCAGCCCCACCCCACTCCCATTTATCTCTCCACCCCCAGGGCTCCCAGCCTCATTCCTGATGAAAGGCTTTTGCCCGACGCCATATGTCCCTGCTCCTTGGATGCTGCCTGACTTGCTATGCTTTTCCAGCACCAGTCTAATCTTCACTCTAATCTCCAGCATCTGCAGTACCCACTTATACCTATGATATTGGAGATATACATTCTCGTCAGACACTGGATGAAGAACAAGAGGCAGCTATGAAGTCACACATCACTTAGTTTTCGTGCTCTCTTTGCTAATACATTGATCTGTCATCTTCGCTAATAACATTGTGTGTAATTTTGAGGAATGATAACATAAGAGTGCATGTAGAGTGACACCAGGCATGGGCAGTTTGCAGCTAATGCTGAGGATAAACATAGTGCAGATACCAGGAGGGTGAGGTCAGGCATTGGTTCTATTGCCAAGGATTCGAATAAAAATTTTAATGGGGCAGACTTCAGAAGAACACTGGATGCAAGCAAAAGATATGTTTGACGCATATGGAGCCTGTCAGAAAATTTACGGTCAATATTAAGGAGCATGGAGAATCTGCCACAAACTTGGAAAAAACAGACAGACAGGACACTGAAAGAACACAGCAAGCCAGGCAGCATCAGGGTGTAGAGAAGCTAACTTATACCTCATAAATTGGTGGGAACCTAGAGTATGGGTTAGCACTTTGGGAAATGAGGGTTCACCTCCTAATGTTGCCTGGCCTGCTGTATTCTTCCAGCCTCCTGCCTGTATATTTTGGAGTTCAGCATCTGCAGTTTTTTTTGTCTCTCACCCACTTGGCAAAGCATTTATACAGAGGATGAAACCTATGCATTTCGAATGTGTCAAATTGGAGGACAACTCTGTTTATCTACTTGAAACTGCGAAATAACATTTGCTCACTAACATCTCAGCTTCTGAGTGCACTCAGAAGTTGCCCAGTAGCTGAGTGCTGCAGCAGAAGCTCAGACAAATAAGTATTAATATTGTGTGTAAGTTAGATATAAGACATGTAAGTTCATGTGGTGTGACACTGGGCATAAGTGGGTTGCTGCAATGCAGGCTCAAACTGCCATTAATGTGGTTTTGAAATAAGGCTTTGGGGGTATGAAGAGTCCAACAATCTGCCCTTCCATAGCTAATTGGGTTTGGGTGTGCCATCACAGAGGTGTGGCAACAGGTCCATGGAACATAATATTGCTCTTCTATTTCCAATGGTATAATTTATCCTCACACTATAGCTACTCTGCCAGTGCTCTTTTGTTGCCTGTAAGCCAGTCCATGCCAACATGACAGCTAAGAATCTTGTGGGTCTGGAGTCATATGTAGGTCAGATTGGTAAAGATGGCAGATTTCCATTCCTAAACATATTTGTGAATCTGATGGGCTTTTTTCATTCCCTTAAAAATCAACAATGGTTTTAGGGTCATCAATATCCAGAGTTTTATCACAGTCAAATCCCACCAACTGCCATGAAGGGATTCAAACCTAGGTCCCTGGAATACGAGGTGCATCGCTGAATTAATAGTGTAGTGACAATACCACTAGGTCATTAGCAGAGGCATACTGCACCAGCCACATTTGGCAGCAAGTAGTGTGTGCAGAATTTCCAATAGAAATCAGTCAGCAACTAGAATATAGAACATAGAACAATACAGCACAGAACAGGCCCTTCGGCCCACGATATTGTGCCGATCATTTGTCCTAGCTTAAGCACCTATCCATGTACCTATCCAATTGCCGCGAAAAGGTCACCAATGATTCTGACTCTGCAACTCCCACAGGCAGCGCATTCTATGCCCCTACCGCTCTCTGGGTAAAGAACCTATCCCTGACATCCGCCCTATACCTTCCACCCTTCACCTTAAATTTATGTCGCCTTGTAACACTCTGTTGTACCCGGGGAAAAAGTCTCTGACTGTCTACTCTATCTATTCCCCTGATTATCTTATAAACCTCTATCAAGTCACCCCTCATCCTTCGCCGTTCCAATGAGAAAAGGCCTAGCACTCTCAACCTATCCTCGTACGACCTATTCTCCATTCCAGGCAACATCCTGGTAAATCTTCTCTACGACCTATTCTCCATTCCAGGCAACATCCTGGTAAATCTTCTCTGCACCCTCTCCAAAGCTTCCACATCTTTCCTAAAGTGAGGCGACCAGAACTGCACACAGGACTCCAAATGTGGCCTAACCAAGGTCCTGTAAGCTGCCAACATCACTTCAAGACTCTTGAATTCAATCCCTCTGCTAATGAACGATAATACTCCATAGGCCTTCTTACAAACTCTATCCACCTGAGTGGCAACCTTCAAAGATCTATGTACATAGACCCCAAGATCCCTCTGTTCCTCCACCTGACTAAGAACCCTACCATTAACCCTGTATTCCGCATACTTATTTGTTCTTCCAAAATGGACAACCTCACACTTGGCAGGGTTGAACTCCATCTGCCACTCCTCAGCCCAGCTCTGCATCATATCTAAGTCCCTCTGCAGCCGACAACAGCCCTCCTCACTGTCCACAACTCCACCTATCTTCGTATCATCTGCAAATTTACTGACCCACCCTTCGACTCCCTCATCTAAGTCATTAATAAAAATTACAAACAGCAGAGGACCCAGAACTGATCCCTGCGGAACTCCACTTGTAACTGGGCTCCAGGCTGAATATTTACCATCTACCACCACTCTCTGCCTTCGACCGGTTAGCCAGTTTTCTATCCAATTGGCCAAATTTCCCTCTATCCAATGCCTCCTGACTTTCC
>NC_057726.1:37984397-38020214 GCF_004010195.1 Chiloscyllium plagiosum
CAATCTACATACTGAGTTAGAAAAGCTTCCTGGACACACTGCACAAACACCACCCCGTCCAATCTACTTGATCTAAAGAGCTTCCAATCAATATTTGGGAAGTTGAAATCACCCAATACTACTACCCTGTGGCTTCTGCACCTTTCCAAAATCTGTTTCCCAATCTGTTTCTCCACATCTCTGCTGCTATTGGGGGGGCCTATAGTAAACACCCAACAAGGTGACTGCTCTTTTCCTATTTCTGACTTCAACCCATACTACCTCCAAAGTTACTAGCCTGTAACTACCCTTTTAAAATGTGCTGGCATGGGATCTTTACCATTACTGAACCTCTGTTTAGTTGTAACTAAAGCAGAATTTGCGAGAGAATGCTAACACACCTGGCAGTATATGTGGGGAGAAAACAGAGTTAATGTGTCGGGTCAGTTTAGTTTAGTTCAGTTTAGTTGTGACTGTTGAAGAGATGGCTATGATTGGAGTGTTGCGATTCAAAACAGCGACTTTGGCATCAGTGTTACTCACTGACTTGTGTCACAGTCTATCTATTCTGTTATATGAACAGAAAAAGCAATCATAACTGTGAACTAACATCCTCAGCAAAATAGTGCCCCAGTGAAACTTTCACTAAAATTGTTCACATGCCTTGCAAATGCCAATTTGGAAGCAAATAGCACACATGCTGCCAGATTAACAGGAGTTACTGAACAAATTTTTGGAAGCCTAATTTTCCAGGTCTTGAACCAATCAAGTGACTTCCCTTTTCAAATATCTCTGTATCATCCACTGTACCAGGAGTCAAAACTGGAAAGAGTGCTCGAGATGAGTTCTAGCCAACGTCTGTGTCAATTTGTGTGTTTTTTTTAAATTCTAAATGCAATTTTCTTACTAATTCACTCTAAAATCTTATTTGTTGTTTTTCCAATGTCTGCACTTGTTGTCATCACAACTGCAGGGGTGCACTCACTGTAGAACAGTTGTAGTACCTTGATATCATTGGCAGAGATTAAACTTGCTCATGCCTGACTATAGACCTTGAAGATATCTGCTAATTGTATTGTTGAATCTGTTGTGATGCAGTGATACAATCGAACAATACAAAGTGCAGACTAACTATCGAACAGAACATTGGAAAGTGCCTGTTCCATACAACAGTTCAATACTCAATCTGATACCTGTTAACCCTGCAACCTTCAGCTTCATAACAAATTGCTCTGAAATTTGCAGCTACAAGACAATAAGGGCCAATCAGCAGGGTTGCCAGTGAATCAGTGAAGGGGTGCCAAATAGGATGGTGAGGGAGAGGCAGCAACAATAGGTACACCACTTCTGGTACCAGTTCCTGTCAGGTTTGGGGGCACAGTAATGGTGCCAATAACACCAATTTCCTGTTTTTTTAAAAAAATATTTTTATTGAAAACATTTTTCTTTACAAAATTATAAAATTACAAAAATATGGAAAAATAACATTATAACAACAAAAGCAACACCAATAAACAATAAACCGACTACTATACTACTCTACAAAAGAACTCACAACTATGCTCATTACACATCAATAAATAAGTAAGTAAATAAATAACGCTGCTCAGTGTAAAAAGACCTCAGCTCTCAACCTTCGAGAGCATCAAACCCATGTTTGCTTGAAATTATTCCTCTCAGGACATTAGGTTTATTAAACCAAACCATCATGGCTAGACAAAAGCCCTAATTGAAATGGCAGTACAGATCTGCTTCCAAATAATTCAAAAAGAGCTGCCATGTCTTATAAAAGTTGTCTGTTTTCTGGTGCACCATGTTTATAAGAAAGTCCAAAGAAACGTGTTCCATAATTAACTTATGCCACCCTGACAGACCCAGGGGTATTCTCAGACACCCAGTACTTCAGAATGCTCTTCCTCGCACAAAAAGTGAGGATGTTAAAAGCTTTTTCCCCAGTACATTGAAGGGAGATAAATTCAGCAAACGCAGAAGAGAAAATGGGTCCACCTTGCCTTCGGTCCCCAAGACCCTCTCTATTACTCCTGCCACAGCACTACAGTATGGAGCCTGTGACAGGACCACAAACAATGAGTGAGGGTATCCATATTTATTTTACACTTGGGGCACATTGAAGACACACCCTGCTTAAGTTTCGCAAGATGATCTAGGACCAGATGGCCCCTATGAAGAACCTTTAACTGCATGGCATGGGTCCCATTACATATCGAAATCTTCCTCACATTTTTACAAATGTCCTCCCAAGTTTCCTGAGTGACCTCCACCCCAACTCTCTCTCCCAGACCTCACATAGACTCTCAATGGCTCCCGAGGAACCTCCCCCCCAACAAATGATAGAGAGCACTCACTGAAAGAGTACTCTTAGCCTGAAGCACCCTATAACCCTCAGTCAGAAGCATAGTCTCTTTTTGGATAAAATCTCTGATCTGAAAAAAAAGAGGTCCCTATTTGATAATCCATACTTACGAGTTATTTGATCAAGTGATATTAATGTTTCATCTTCGAACAGGTCATCCAAACAAGAGAATTCCCTATCCGCCCAGGACTTAAACCCGGGATCCATTGTCCGTGACCAGAAACTATGGGAGTATGGAAAAATGTTTTAGACATATTACCCTCCATCTGTCTCATTGCCCTCCATTCTTTGACAGTGTTAATAACTGTTGGATTACGACAATGTTCCGCAACTGTCCTCATTTTGTCCAGAAACAACAGGTTAATAAGAGGACACTTTGCCTGGGAGGCCTCAATGTCCAACCATAGCAACGCTGAGCCCTCGCAGGTCCAATCACTTACAAAAGATAAAAGGGAGCTCAATTGATATCTTCTGACATCCAGAGATCCACTCCTCCCAACCCCTGGGGCATTTGTAATTTTGTAAGCTGGATAAAGGGGACCTTATGGTGCCAAATAAAACAACTAAATCAACCAGTTAATTTCCAAAACATTTCTCCAGGAAAAAGCAAGGGAAACATCCACAAAGGGTATAACAAGAGCAACTCGACCTAGCCATGATATTGGAAAGGCCCCCGTCTTTGAAGGTCTTGTTTAATCTTGTCAAACAAATGAACAAAATTATCATGGGTAATAGAGAGGCCCAAATAGAGAAAACTTCCCAATGCACTTAAAGGGGAACCCACCTTCAACATCCGATATTCCCCTAAGACCCCCCCTCCCCAGGCATAGCCTCCGATTTTGAAAGATTGATCTATAACCTGAGAAAAAGCCAAATGAATTAATATATTGTATTAAATAGGGCACGAAAACCGCCAGGTTCGAAAGAAAAATGAGAACATCATTCGCATATAATGTGATCTTATACACCTTCGACCCTACCTTTGGGGCAGCTATATTAGAGTCCCATGAGTGGCCTCTGCCAATGGCCCAATCATCAATGTGAAGAGCAAAGGTGAGAGGGGACAGCCTTGCTGACTGCCCCTACCAATGTTAAAATGATCAGACCTTATACCATTAAGTGAGAATCACTGCCAGAGGATCACTGTCAAGGATCCTTACCCATCTAGTAAACACCTCACCCAGGCCAAATTGCTCCAGGGTATAAAAAAGATATGGCCAATCCACCCGGTCAAATGCCTTCTCCGTGTCCAAGGAAACTACCAACCCTTGAACCGACCATTGCTAGCACACTTGAATCATGTTAAGCAACCTCTTAACATTATTAGAGGATCTGCGATCCTTTATAAAGCCCATCTCCTTAACAATAGAGGGCAACACCCTTTCCAATCTCAATGCCAGCATCTTCAATAAAATTTTAAAATCAGAGTTTAAAAGCGAGGTGGCTCTGTAAGAAGCACAGTCTTCCAGGGTCTTCCCTTCTTGAGGATAAGAGAGTATCCCAACTCTATGAATAGTTAATACATGTCTAGCATCAGCCCTGACAGTTTGTTTACAAATTCTTTATAAAACTCACTGGGAAGACCATCAGGGCCAGGCACCTTTCCACTTTGAAGTTGCCTCACCGCCTCCTGCATCTCTTGTGCTGTTAATGGAGCACTAAAGAGAGACGCCTGTTCAGCAGACACACCAAGAAGATCCAAGTGCCTAAAGGAACACTCCATTTTATCCCATCTGTCCACACAGCATTCAGATTGGTAAAGTTCAGATTGATCTTTTTAGCATCATAAGTAAGAGTCCCATTCCTTTCCCTAATAGAAGCAATAGACTGGGAGACATTCTTTTTCCTGATCAAATATGCAAGTATTTACCCGGCCTATCACCATGCTCAAACAGCCTCTGCCTCACAAAAGAAAGTTCCTTCCTTGCTGTACGCGTTAGCATGAAGTTTAAGGTAGATCAGAGAGCTGTGATCCACTGCAGCTTAGTCATTGATGGTCTACTGTAATATGCCATCTCACCTGCCTTCAGTCATGCCTTAAGAAGACCGTGCTGCTCTCCCTTCTTTGGTTCTGACTGGCCGAGTATGAGATAATTAACCCTCTAGCATAGGCCTTAGCAATCTCCCAAAGAATGGACGGATTACTAGCTGTACCTGAGCTGGTGACCAAAAAAACTTCAAATTCCTAAGAGAAGTATTCCATAAATTTGCTGTCCTTGAGGATGAAGGATCCATTGGCCAGTACTGTGAGCCCATTACATCACCCTTCATCTTAACCATTAAATGCACAGCTGCATCATCAGAGATGACAATATTCCCAATTGAACAGGATACCACCAATTCTAAAAAAGCCCTGGGAGTTAAAAAATAATCAATCCTTGTGTGGCATTTATGAGGATTGGAAAAGAATGTAAAATCTCCACCCGTTAGATGTAAATGCTTCCAGATGTCTACCAACCCAGTTCCACACATAGATCACCCAACTGTTTAAATTGTGAAAAAAGCTTTGGGGGACCTTCAGGGATTCTATCCAGCACAGGATCCATGAGGCAATTAAAGTCCCTTCCTATAATAATATGCCGCGATGCTAAGGCCATTAGCTCAGATAGTGCATCAGTCAGAAATTTAAGAGGATGCGCTGGAAGACAATAGATATTCAAAGTACCACATTCCTCACCATGTACAAGTGCCTTAAAAATAACAAACCAACCAATACTCATCTTTAACACAATGTATTAAATTAAATGGGAGACCCTTCCGGGCGAGTATGGCCACTCCCCTGCTCCTAGTACTAAAAGACGAGAAAAACACCCAATCATGCTGCAACTTCAAGTGTTCCTTGTTATTAAGGTGAGTCTCCTGCAACGGGGCAACATCCACCCTCTCCTTTCTAAGACTTGACAACACCCCTTTTCTTTTAACTAGTGAATGGATCCCTCTAATATTCCAGGTCCCCCATTTAAGAATGCTGCTAACCATGATCCTTTACTATAACCTTTGACTTGCTGAGAGGAGGAAGTCATCTTGCAACATGCTGAGCAGACTCAAAAGGAGACTCATAGAGCCTATTTACAAAAAAAAACAAAAGAAGACTAACTACAAAACACAAAAGGTGCTTAATGGGGGATTCTACCCCCTGCCCACAGAAGGTGCTTACACTTCCCACACACACACCTCCAGCCCCCCTTCCAGCTCGAGCCGCACCCCAAACCCAATCATTGGAAGGAACCAACCAAAGGACATTGTAAACACAAAGGTATAGCGAAAACAGTGAGCACTCTGCCCACCCCCACAATGCATCATTGCCACTCCAGCTTGGAGAAAGATAAAACCAACAACAGCTTCTTTGGGAAAAGAGTGAAAGTACAAGAAATAAAAGCAAGACCAAAAAAAACAGGCATTATTGTCTATGTCCATAAATACATCTACATTATTTTAAAGTGTCCAAGAGTTTTTTTTGCTTGCTCCAAGGAATCAAATGACTGCACAGTCTCCTTGTAAATAATACAAAGCATGGCTGGGTATCTCATTGAATATTGAATATCGAGGTCCTTTAACATTCTCTTAACCTCATCCAACAATTTCCTCTTGTGGATCACTGCCGCAGAAAAGTCCTGGTAAAATATTATCTTAGCTCCCTGATAGGTCAGGGCTTGCGGATCTCTCCCCAGCCTGCTAGAGTTTCCATGACTCTCTGCTTGTCTCTGTGGCATTGCATTGAAATTTGATCAAAACCCAGGCAGGGGTGCTGACCCTGAGCGGATTTGCGCACTGCAACCCAGTGAGCTCTGTCAACCTTCACCCGGTCTGCCTCGGCATCCCAGCCAAGAAACTGTGACAGCCACTCTTCAACAAAACCTGCTGACTGCCCACCTTCTACTCCCTCCGGCAGCCCAATGACCCGGATATTCTTTCTTCTGCCTCTATTTTCCAGGTTATCGACTTGCTCAGTCAGGGCCCGAACCTGTTTCTCAAGGGCTGGATCCGCCCCACCAAGGACTCGACCTCGGACTCCGACACCACGGTCCGCCACTCAACCTCTTCAACTCACTTCCCGAGCCCTTCCGACTCCTTCTCATGCTTTTGCAGCGTGGCTGAGATTGGCTCAAGCCGATTACGAATCTTTTCCCTCACCTCCTGGGTTAGCTATTGGATCGCTCCATGATCCCCCACAATGTTCTGCTATGCAGGCGTTACCTTCACAGCTGCCAAGGGAGATGCAGCTGCTATCCCAGTTGCAGTCTCTGGCCTGCCCAAAGTTTTCGGCAAGTGTCCCGCGTGTTGAGTCTTGGCCGTTTGCTTGCATGCTTGAAAAAGGATTTAAATGGCTGTATTATCGTTTCACAAAACTTTTTCCAGAAAAAAGCTAAGGTGGGGTGGTAAAAAAGATTACTACCCTGGATTGGGGTGCAGAGCTCAGCAAGGCTGATCTATTCAGATTGCCACGATCTTGAATCTTCCAATTTCCTGTTTAATTGTGTTAGCAGGCTGACCAATTGTCTCGTGAGAACTGATTATGGTCCCTCAGTATATTTAATCCAAATTCTCAGTTTATATCTTTTCAGAATTTGACCTTTACATGTGGTACAAGTGTTTGGAATTTCCCTTAACCAAGTGTATTGCAATACCTTTGTCTACATTAAAATACATGTAGCAGATTCTGATCCATTGCTTCATTGCTTTGAAATCTGTCTGCTAGTAATTACTCCTTCTGTATGAAAAATATATTTAAGTCACCATTTTGATGAGAGAAGAGCTGAAATGAACATGCTAAAAGTGCAACATGATTTGGTACATTTGAAGATGCTAACCTACAATGTTCCTTGCAATTCCTGTCAGCATTATTGTCAACATGATGAAAAAAACGAAAGGGTTTATTTTCAGTATAATTTCACTTTTTATTTTTCTTCTCTTGATTGCTTTTACATGGCAATGTTTGCATTCTATTGAATTCTGACACTTTTCTCATCATGTTCTAGCTGAAACTGTTTACTTTGTAAAATACCAGCAAACTGGCATTGCGCAACAGCGGTTGACCAATCACTAAAACAAAAGTATAAAAACACTGAATGGCTAACATGCATCAATTTTTGCCAATGCATTGAAAGTACAACCCTCAAGACTAATGCAGATCAGTGCATGACAATTTACTTATTAATTAACCTTTAGTGCTCGTCAGTTTAATTTCAAAATGGTGAGCATATGTGGTTTGCTCAATATACCTTCCAGTATGAATAAAGAGGATAAGATACATTTGTATTGTAGGAGCTGTCATCTGTCAAAATTAGACATGTTTATGTTTTGACATCCATCAAGAGAGGAGAGAGGACAGCAAGTGCTAAAAATGTTCTGCAGGTCTGAAAGCATCTAGGAGGGAAACAATGAAGGACAGAATTATACCAAACTTAGGGGATGGGCCAGGAGTCAGTGGTGAGGATCTCAATAAAATAACAGGGAATTGAACTAGGATGTCTTTCCACTTCTAGACATTTTCCTTGTGGTGGGTTGCAATATGGATCAGCTCTATTCTTTACAGAGCCATTTTGCATCATTTAAAGTTGATGATGGAGTGGCCCCATTGTGTGGGTAGGCTAACAACTTAATGGAGACAGACTCCCCTATACCAGCCTGTGTGTTCACAGTAGGCTGAGCATGATCCCAGCTTGGGGGGTCCATGCTCCAAAGATGAGGTCCACATGTGGGGAAGGCAGCCCCCAAATCCTGAATGATTGTCCTGTAGGCATTCCTTCAGACTCTCACTCATCCCAAATCTTTGTGCTTTATTAAACTTACCGGGTCCACTCCTGAAGTCTTTTGTCAGCAGTGACCGTGTCTCCTGGTTTCAGGTCTGCTAATCCTCTAAAATAGGAAAAACAATGGCAGTATTTTTTCCAAGCTATCCACATCAACATTGTGATTCTGAAGTCTGCAGTGAAATTCAGATGTTTGAAAGACTCCTAAAATGTTGACTCTTGTTTCTTTATCTTCTGATGTTGCAAAGAGCATTTGTAGAGGTTTTTATTTTATTTCAGATTTCCAGTAGCTGTGGCATTTTGTTTCCATATTGAGTCATGAGAAGAGCTGCATGGGAATTCCCACAACAGGCAGCTCTTGGCAATGTGGCTAAAAAACATGTAGGATATCAGTGAAAGCATCTGCTTCATATATCTCACAACGTGAACCAAAGTCCAACTGGGAAGATGTGTTAATGGAAAATGTAGAAAGTCCTTGAAACCAAGGATAAATGTAAGGAAGGAAAAAGACTTATTTGTACGTATATATTATAAGGAGAGTGTACCATGGATAGGGCAAGCTATTTAGACTGTACAAAAAGTCAATAGTACTATAATAATGTTGTATTCTAGCATTGTCAAGACACTGCAAATGTTGGTTTCTGGGATATATTGGGACATATTGGATTGATTCACTACCACCAATCCTTCTTTCTGGTATTAGTTGAGCTGCTGATAAATGGAGAGGGATACCAACAAGCCAGTTTAGGAACAAGGTAGGCTCTGACTTGATTAAACAGTAAAGATTGATTACATTTTACTTAGTAGCTGGTTACATTAAATCTAAGATACATGATTGTCTCTTGTGAGACATCAGTATCAAGTAAATACATACTACAGCTTTAGCTACATGCTGTCAACAGTAACAATCAGTCAGGAGCTCTCTGCAATTCTGGTGAACACATGGAGAACTCATAAGACACACCTCACAACTCTAATTATCTCCTCTATCCTCACAGACAGAACTTATCTTGCAACATCAACGAACCCTTTCAAGTACCAACTATCCTTTATAACGAGTAGACTGGAGGAGGTTGCAAATCTGGAAAAGTTATGTAATTGCAATTACAGTAAATTGAAAGGAAACATATTTATGTACATAAATAGGGAGAGTATACCATGGACAGGGAAAGGTATTTAGACTTCAAAGAATGTAGATAATACTGTAATAATATTATATGCCTTAAAGTGGAAGAAAACACATTTATGAGATAGAACAAATATCACCTCAAGCACAAAGAAAGGTTAAAAAAAAGGACTGCAATGAAAACAAAAATTACTAACTTCATTTGGTTTACTTTACTCCGTTCTCATGATTTCTACCAATTAGTCCAAACAACAAACAATTCACCAGTGGTGGGAGCAGGACCATTGAACAAACTGGTGATATAAAGTGCCCTTAGGTAGACAGATACAGCATGAGCTGCTGTATGATAAATGTAATGATCCAGTTTAAATGTTAGAGAATTAATAGGTGCATGGTTGAATGGACACTGTAGATAAATGGAAGGTAAAACAATTTGATTACATTCAACTTTGACAAAAATTCTAAAAATGCAACACCGGGGCACGCAGCCTTTGTGCAGTCACTTAGGTCTTACATGACACACAGGTATAAAGTTAAAAGGTGATAATGGCCAGTACAGAGGATGATACAATTTTGCGGCATTCAGATGTCCTTGAGGCCTAAGGTTGTAACCTGAGACCATGGTTTATTTATTAGTTTTTTTGGACAGTCATCAGTAGCGAATTCTCAAGTTATCTTTTAAGATCTTACTTGTCAGATACTTCTTTCCAGTCTGTGCTTTCAGATTGGGTGTTTTCCCTTCATGAGAGAAAGTGGGATTGAGAGAAAGAGTTCACACAGCTCAGTTAGCAATTCTCAACTCCATCTCCTTCAGTCTACTGAAAAGAGTTCCTTGAAATATCATTTTGTTTCTAAATTTGATTTCTGATGACGTTATTTTTCTTAGTAATAATATTGCAGACAAGTGTGCTATCTGCTTGCTTGTCTAGCATAAAATTATCTCAAAGTTGGTGTTGTTCATTGCTGAAATGGTACCTTCCTTTTTGTAGCTCTTCACATTGTGCCATTTAACTAATATATTTCTGATGATTCAACTTCCTCATCTCAAAGATGGATTAATTAATCTGTCTGTTCCGCTATTCAGTTTCTTATTTACAACTTTAGTCATTATGTGATTAGATGTGTGATTTAGATATATTTTAACATAATATAGTTTCCAAGTTTTGAATTTTAAACTAGTAGCATGTGGATTTTCTGTCTCTGAAGGGGTTTAATATAAGTTTTCTGTCACTTTTTTTTATAAATACGGTTTTGGTGAGACGTTCTGGAGAGTAATGGGGATTATTTTACATTGGAAGAGTTTCCAAGCAAACAATGTACACAAGATACTACATTAGGCTTTAAGTTTGAAGATTCTGGAATTTATTTTTGGGCTTGGGGAAACACCCACAGATTGAAAAATAAGATCTATCTAATTTTATTTTGGGGAAATTACATCAGTCTTCACTGAAGCTGGATAGGTATAACAGTTGCTCCTCAGAAAGTTATGTAATTTAGGCTGTAAAATAAAGGTCACCTCAGTGTAATCAGTTTAGTTTGAAACATCCGGACCAGAAGTATTTGGTTTTAACCCTGAAGGATTTATTTAAAGCTGAGAAAGTATATACTCAATTGAATGAAGGCTCTCGGAAAAAGCCATCAGTACCTCAAGATGGGGAACTGATGCCAAAGTTAAATTAAGTCCTATAGATGGGAAAGACAAGAAAATTCCCTCCAGTGTGATTACTGTAGAGGAGTGTTGTTGGAATTAATGGGATTACATTTTATTGTGTGTTTTGAAATCTTTAAATGTTTATTTATATATAAATGTTTTTTCTCCTTCACTTCATTTGCAAGATAAGCTTTTTTTTATTGTTATACCCAAATCTCAGCATTGAGTGGTTATGTTTCAGTGAAAGATGACCTCATTAAAATGAGAATTGAATCCAGGATTTCTGTCTCCGAGCAAGCAATCATTTAGTATGTTTTTCAATTACAATAAGCTGTTTTGTATTAATCAATAAATGGGAGACACCTCCCCATGAAAGTAACAGCACTATATTCACTCATGACTTATTACACTTTGATATAAGTAGGACACAGCTTTATCAGATCTGTGAGGAGCTTCTGGTTGTAAACCTCAGGTGACCATCCTGGCTTAGAATGGCTTAGAAAACATTGTTTTCTTCAGTTATATCTAGGTAGAGTACATTACTTTAGCTGATGGGGATATTGGAGAGACCAATCATAAGGACTCTCATATTGTAAACCAGAGTTTAAACAGTGAATAAGCAAGTAAGACAGATCAGTTGAGCTCTCTGTAGTTCATATCATTACATGCGAACCGTCTGCCAGCTTTTTCTTTGAGCAGAATAATATTTAGTCACTTTGCTATTTGCTGCCAAACCTACCTTCTTGGATATCGTTGAAATGGTTAATACTTCCAATCCAAAGATTAAGTTTTTTTTTTAGTAATGGTATTGAAATATCTCCACAGAGACTGGTATGCTGTCATTAAGACACCATTTATTTACATGTGGACAATCCAAAGATTAATGCATCCCTTTTTAGTATCTCCTGTGAGATGAAACTCGATTCCATCCCAGCAAACCTCCCCTTACTGTCCATCTGCAACATTAGTATCAAATTTTCTAATCTGCCACATTTGGATCAGTGCCTGTCTAATGTCTTATCAGGGTCATGAGGCACATTTCATACTTGCTCTCTGCCAAACTGTGATTATCATCTCTGAAAGCTGATTGAGTGCCTTAGTTTATGGTTAAGTTCAGCTTTGCTTATCAGAACATGCCTGTTTCCTGAATGGGCAGTAATTATAGGTACTTAATCACAAATATTTATCCAAGGTTTGTAATTATTAGCTGATATTAAATCATGCTGTTGAGATCAACAACCCAGAAAGGTTATTCAGAGGTGATCACTTAGAAATGTACAGGAACAGGAGGAAACCATTTGACTTGCCCAATAATCTTTCATAAATTTTAATTTCCAAGCTGCCTTCTTATCTTGTAATCGCTTCACCCTATTGTTAGCCCATTCAATAACCTAGTTTTCCTAGGTTAGTCAAATTCTACTTATAACATTCCATTTTGTTCTGACAACGTTATTTTAGAAAATCCAACCAATAGATTTTAAATTCATTAATATGATAAATGTTAAATCTATTTATATATTCCTTCCCATAACGAAAAATATTACACGTGAAAAAATTTACAAAAAGTTGACATTTTAGAAAATTCAATTTTAATATTTGACATAAAATGTATCACAGGAGGCAAATATTTGCTGATCTTGCAATAGATTCTGTAGGTTTTCAGCTGATTTTATATGGCGGTGTGGAGAAAGCAGCAGAGATCATTCCATATTTCCGCAGTCTTTATTTTACAATCTTAGTATGTAAAATCAAAAATATTAATTGATATCTTGCTTTCTTACTGAATGGGAAGCTAAATACATAAGAAACTGAGTATAGAACCTTTAGACCAGATCTTCATGCATTTTTCCATTTTTGCCTCTCTCATTGCATTGTCACTGTGTGCAAACAATGCTTACCAGTTTTTAGGGGGCTGTACATAAGTTAATGCATAATAATTTCCACCCATTTAGCATTGTTTTATGAGGTAGCCATTGAGAGTTATTATGGCCCAAATTGTAAACAGTAATTAGCTTTAAGAGACTATTACATATTATTGGCATCAAGTTTTATCTTCACACTCTCATCTGCTGTAAAATTGCACATGTCTTGGCATTACTGTATTTGGCAAGGTCAGTAGTGTCACAGGAATCAAGAACTGAGCAAATGATGTATCACAGCATATCAAGGTATAGGTAATGTCTCACCAGAAATGGTTTAATTTCTCCCCTGTCTGCACCATCAGTTCTGAGTTTCACTCGTATCAATCTTTAGTCTTTTTCTCTTTCATATTCATGTGTTGCACCTATGCTGCCCTTTAGTAACATCAGACACACCGGTAAAATAAGCCTCCAGATTAACATTGCCAAACTAAAATTTGTCCATCACAGGTTAATAAATTATGCCAGAAATTTCTTACCTATCAAAATTAAAGTAGAAAATGCGCACAATTTCTTGATATGCATGAGGTAATTTCCTCATTGAATTGTAGAATCCCCACAGAGTGGAAAGAGGTCATTTGGCTCATTGAGCCTGCACTGACCCATTGAAGATAGACCGACTGAAGAGCATTCCATCCAGATCCAACCCTCCACCACATCCCTATAACATGGGACGGCATGGTGGCTCAGTGGTTAGTGCTGCTGCCCCACATCACCAAGGACCGGGGTTCAATCCCAGCTTCGGGCGACTGTCTGTGTGGAGTTTGCACATTCTTCCTGCATCTGCATGGGTTTTTTCTGGGTGCTCCAGTTTCCTCCAACAGTCCAAAAATACATAGGTTAGGTGAATTAGCCATGCTAAAATGCCCATATTGTTGAGGGATATACAGTTTAGGTGTATTAGTCAGGGGTAAATGTAGAGTAATAGGGGAATTGGTCTGGATGGATTACTCTTCGGAGGGACAGTGAGGACTTGTTGGGCCAAATGGCCTGTTTCCACTCTGTAGGGATTCTATGTCTTCATTTACCATGACTAACCCACATAACTTGCACATCATTGGATACTGCGGGGCAATGTAGCATGGCCAATCCAACTAAACTGCACATCTTTAGACTGTGGGAGGAAACTGGACCACCTGGAGGAAACTCTCACAGACATAGAGAGAATATTCAATCCCCAAAGGTTAACAAAAAATTGACAAATAGAACTTGTGGGTGATAAAGTTATGTTAAAACGATCCAAAAGAGAGCTACAAAATGATTTACTAGCTAATATACACTATTCAAATAGGCTGAAAGGTCAATGTTGTGGTAATCTAGAATTCCATAAAATAATGAAATAATAAATGATAGCTGTTTTACTGACAGCTTAACAGATTGAGGAATACCAGGGAACCTGAATATTTTGAACATTGATTGGTTGTTCTTTTCTCTGAGAGTAGAGAAGGGTACACCTGGCTGGTATGGTAGATACTGACTCTTTACTAGAAGCAAGAGTGACCTGGGCTGGTTCTTGGTTAAAGCATCTCAGAAAATTACATAACAGAAGAGGTAGTGGGTAGAGTCATAGAGTCATAGAGATGTACAGCATGGAAACAGACCCTTCAGTCCAACCCATGCATGCCGACCAGATATCCCAACCCGATCTCGTCCCACTTGCCAGCACCCGGCCCATATCCCTCCAAACCCTTCCTATTCATATACCCATCCAAATGCCTCTTAAATGTTGCAATTGTACCAGTCTCCACCACTTCCTCTGGCAGCTCATTCCATACACGTACCACCCTCTGTGTGAAAAAGTTGCCCCTCTTTTATATCTTTCCCCTCTCACCCTAAACCTATGCCCTCTAGTTCTGGACTCAGGGATGAAGGAAGTATTTGCTTATGTTAATATTTTGTTCATATAGTGTGGGGTTGGTTTAATAGGCCTGCTTACTGTTACCCTGTTAATCAGGTTTACACATTTAAAATAAGAATTATTCAATATTAAACTGAAATGGGAAATCTCCACTCAGAGTTGGACATAAAACTCTGCAGTTTTTATATTATCTTCTGATAAACAAGATGATGAGTCTAAATGAGATTGATTAAAGAATAACTTGTGATGACTTTTGACCCAGAAACAGTATAATAAGACAAATTTACAATATATTTTAAATGTCTGCAGAATTTGTAATTTTCTTTATGACTGTCTTTAAATGACTTAAGTTTGCATCAATTATATAGAGATCAACTGTAATTTCTTGAAAAATATGAGATACGGATCCTTGTGACCTGGCGACCCCTATCATGGGAAATACTGCCAGCAGGAAAGAAGTTCTTCAAAAAAAAAGAGGCCATGTGACTGGCAGACGTGAAAAAGCACTCAGACACAAAGGACAGCTACAAGCAGAGGAGAAGGAGGATAAAGGTTATTGGTGTACAGATACAAAAGGAAACAGACAGTGTGGAAAGAGAAACACAGATTTCTTCAGAGCAGATTAAAGAAATGTGGGCGGCACGGTGGCACAGTGCTTAGCACTGCTGCCTCACAGCATCAGAGACCCGGGTTCAATTCCCGCCTCAGGCGACTGACTGTGTGGAGTTTGCACGTTCTCCCCGTGTCTGCGTGGGTTTCCTCCGGGTGCTCCGGTTTCCTCCCACCATCCAAAGATGTGCAGGGTCAGGTGAATTGGCCATACTAAATTGCCTGTAGTGTTAGGTAAGGGGTAAATGTAGGGGTATGGGTGGGTTTCGCTTCGGCGGGTCGGTGTGGACTTGTTTGGCCGAAGGGCCTGTTTCCACACTGTAATCTAATCTAAATCTAAATCTAAATCTTTCGAAGAAAGAGGTCAATTATTTTGGTTTGGCAGCAATGGAGATAGAAATGTTGGAGGTAACATGTATGAAGGCTGAAATTATCTAAAATTTGGAAAACTGTGTTAATAGCTCAGAGAGAGCTAGACACTTTTCCAAAATATGTTCAGACTGTGGATTTGGGTGGTGTTGGTTGGAACACTGGAGAGGCAAAACAGTCAAGGCTATCATGGGCAAAGGGATAGAATGGTTACAGACATGAGTCTGGCTGATGACAGTAGAATGCAGAAATATCTAAGATGAAACTTGTTGTTAAATAGTATTCCTGACTTACCCTGTTTAAGAGCATGTTTGTCAGTGATGTCACAGCTTCGATGGGTTCTGGAGCGGCGGTGGCATCTTCAGAGGCAGCGTGTCTACAGAGTAGGTTGGTCAGCCTGTGAAGGTTGGAGGAGGACTCTCCCCTGCGCATGGAGTGGACTCCTGGCAGCAGCATGGTGTGGGCTGGTGTAGCCCAGAGAGGGACACTGGCAGCTCTATGGTGTGGGCTGGTGTAGCCCAGAGTGAGACACTGGCAGCAGTATGGTGTGGGCTAGTGTAGCCCAGAGAGGGACACTGGCAGCAGTATGGTGTGGGCTAGTGTAGCCCGGAGAGGGACATTGGCAGCAGTATGGTGTGGGCTGGTGTAGCCCAGAGTGAGACACTGGCAGCTGTATGGTGTGGGCTGGTGTAGCCCAGAGCGAGACACTGGCAGCAGTATGGTGTGGGCTGGTGTAGCCCAGAGAGAGACACTGGCAGCAGTATGGTGAGGGCTAGTGTAGCCCGGAGAGGGACATTGGCAGCAGTATGGTGTGGGCTGGTGTAGCCCAGAGCGAGACACTGGCAGCAGTATGGTGTGGGCTGGTGTAGCCCGGAGAGGGACACTGGCAGCAGTATGGTGTGGGCTAGTGTAGCCCGGAGAGGGACACTGGCAGCAGTATGGTGTGGGCTGGTGTAGCCCAGAGCGAGACACTGGCAGCAGTATGGTGTGGGCTGGTGTATCCTGGAGTAGGACACAGATTCTGTGTCCATGATCCTACTCCACAACCACCTGAAGGAGCAACACTCTGAAAGCTAGTGCTTCCAACTAAACCTGTTGGACTATAACCTGGTGTTGTGTGATTTTTAACTTTGTACACTCCAGTCCAAAACTGGCACCTCCACATTACGGCTTAACATAATAGGCATTTCTTTTCCAATACCTACCCTGCTTAGAATATTCTACCTCTTATCTAAAATATATTTTGAACATAGCTTTTCATAGTGACAGGAAGTGAAAGCTGTTAAGACAATAAGACCATAAGACAAAGGAGTGGAAGTGAAGCTATTTGGCCCATCAAGTCCACTCCGCCATTTAATCATGACTGATGGGCATTTCAACTCCACATATCCGCACTCTCCCCATAGCCCTTACTTCCTTGCAAGATCAAGAATTTATCAATCTCTGCCTTGAAGACATTTAAGGTCCCAGCCTCCACTGCGCTCCGTGGCAATGAACACACCTCCTTAAATAGCAATCACTTGCCTTCCCAACAACCTCCCTGCACCGATCTCACTTCCGCCCAGCCTCCGCCACTCTCAGCTGTAGAAAAGCTGTGTGGTCTGATAAGATGCCGCAATTTCAGTCTTAAGTGAAGATTATGCACTTGCGTTCAAGTGCACACTCAGAACTAGCTTTGAAGCTTCTGAACTGCACATTGTGCAGATGATATAGATGAGGGAAGACTCCAGTTCTCGGTCTTACTTTAATAGAAGGCACAAGGACAGAAAGCCTGTTGCACTGGTTAATCTTCTCATGCACTCTCCTTGTGACTCCAAAGCAAATTACAAGAGGCATTGATTATGGGCTGAAAATCAAATCACAATGTTTCAAGTCTTTTATATCACGTGGCTTCATCCCATCTCCTCTTTAACTCAATGATTTCCTTCTCTAGCTTTTCAACTGGACACAGTACAGAAACAATAATGAATGAACTTCAGCTTTGTACAGAACTGTGCCAGATTGTATCCTCCAATTTGTTATGAATAATACCATTGGCAATTCAATGTTTAGTTATATTAAAATGAACTGTTCTTTGAAGTATAGGAAATTATTCAAGTCTTATAATGGTGGTTAAGAGTTATAAATGTCTATCGTGATGTGTTTCAACACTTTGAAACATACTATGAATGCAAAATTAATTCTGAGGGTAATTCATTGTCAAAACAATGTCACTTCTGGGTGAATAAAGCTGGATGTTAATTTAAATAGAAATGAAAAATTCTTTGGAATATTGATACAATTATGTGAATGCAGAGAACAAAACAAACAATATTTACATACTAAGTTTCATCTGCATAACTGTGGAAAGGTAAAATCTCACTCTTGTTAAGCAATATTTATTATAATCATCAAATAAACAATGATTGCTACAAATTTATTCCGTATGACAATTCAATTTAATTGGGATCCCTGTACCTCTATGTGATAATTCAGGGTCAATATAAATAAACAAAGCAAATAGAAATTGGTATCACTTATTATTCAATTATTTGACACTATCATATTTTTACTGGTTCATACTTTTGAATTGATTATTTTGTTTCTTTATTCAGGGCAACCTTCTTTAATTGGTTGGGTAATGGTTTAATTTTGTACACCTCAGTGTTGAAAGCAATTATGGAGCTTACATGAAACTTTCCATTTTAACACTGTCTCTCTGACAGCACTGGAGCAGAATGGCCATACAGTGGTGGAATACTTATCACTGCACACAGTCCTGCATTTTCAGGGAAATAGCTATGGTCCCCATCTCATACAAATGGGGACCTAATGAATGCACTTAAACCAAGGTCTTCTCATGCAATTAGGATGGTAATGCCATTTTAACAATAAATAATACCAGATTTCCATCCAACACTGGAGCTGCCAGTAAATTCTAGCCGAGGTGGGGCTGGTATGTTATAATCAGCAAGAGGTTTCTTTGCCCATGTTTGACTTAAAGACTTCATGGCATCTAGAGTCAATATTGAGGACACATTTTTAGTTATGAAGAGAGATTGGCTAGATTGGGACCATAACAGAAATTGCTTGAAAACCTCAACGAGTCTGGCAGCAGCTGTGGAGAGAAAGCAGTGTCAAAGTTTGAACCCAGTGACCTTCCTTCAATTCTGAATTACAAGTCCAGTGACATTAGCACAACTCCACCATCTTCCCTTGAATATATTAAGATGGTTGGAGCTTCCTGCAGGGTTGGAGGGTATTGCTGGGACAAAAGTTCCTATTATGCACATCTCCTTCCCTGACCTTTTAGCTGGGAGAGCATGGATGCAGACTGTAGACCTCAGGCTACTTCCAAGTGGATACATCACTTGACAACTTATTAAATTGATATAATCATTGAATGTAATGAAATGTCTTGAGGCATTTTACAGGAGAGCCAGCATCAAGATTTTACATGAATCCACCCAATGTCATAGAAGCGTAAATGCTCAGAGTTAGCTTTTAAGGAAAGTATTAAAGTAAGAAAGAGGTAGAAATGCAGTGAGAATTAGGAAGGGAACTTCAGAGGTCAGACCTTAGCTGAAGTCACAAGCACCAATGCACTTAAACCAAGGTCAAGGTGATTCAATACAGAAGTTCACAAGATTTAGAATAAGATAAGTAAAGTATTTTGTGATGGCTGTAGAGCCTGAGGGAATAACAGAAATAGGGAGGGATGAGGTTATGGATGGATTTAAGAACAAGATTGAAATATTTAGATTTGTGTTGTGTAGCTCAGGCAATGAGCACATGTGTAATGTGTGAAAGGGACTTAGTGTGGGTTAGAGACTGGGCAACAAAGTTTTGGATGACTTCAAGCTTTCAAAAGGTGAAAGATGGGAGATTTTTAAAAATAATCCACATGGCATTTGGAAATATGTAATATATTTGATTTTAGATATTAACAAAAGAACAAATTTTGCAAATATCTGTTTTTGTCACATTGTGAACACATTACTTCTAAAAGACTTCAGAATTATAATGCTTTGTTTGAGCATAATTAATACCTTTTGCAAACAAATGTGGAAGCAAGTGCTAGTTTTAACATTCAATATCACTATTCGCTCAGAATAAAAACAAACTAATTCGACATTAACCAAAGTGGTTCCCAAGTCGCCTGTAAGGCCATGTTATTTTCTGAAAATATCGAGAAGTTAAACCCCTCTAGTTCTGGTGCTCCATCCATTAAATTTAATGCATTGTAAATCATACCTGAGGGACTCAATTTGCTACTATGTGATTTTGGTATGTCAAAGTAGAAACTTACCCTTCACTACACATTTAGCCATTCCCTGACCCATTGAAGATATTTTGAAGAAATCTATATTGCTGGAAAGTCAAATTAGTTCCTCATTTGATCTTTTGTTGAAGTTAATACAGCTGGTATGTTAGGTTATAATTATCCTGTACAATCTGGAATAAATATAAATATATAAATTTCCATAAGTAATCATAAATTACAGTAGAAATCACTCAAAACTTCATTATGTTGCAGCTGCCACATTTGTTTTAAAAATCCTTGATTCTCAAAAATGTCAGAGATTTTTAAAACTGGATTATTATCCAATGTACAAAGGCAAAAAGATAAAAATGAAAGCTATTTTGATGAATGCCATGTTTGTTTTGTTTTATGTCAACCAAGGAAAATGCCTGCTCTAATTATAATCGTCCATGAATTGTTCATTACTCAAAGGCCCCAGCTGCATTTAACTTCAGACCTGCCAGAAATAAGCCTTTGAAAGCTCTTCTTTGTTTCAAAGCCTTCTGGAAAAAGAAAAGACGGGATGCATCATTTTCCATCATATCATGATAATGTAAAAATTCAAATGCCATGAGAATAGAGATCCATTGAGTTATAGAGATTTTACGGCCCATCTTAGAACATAGAACAGCACAGCACTTCAGCCCTTGATGTTGTGCCAACCTTTTATCCTACTCTAAGATCAAACTGACCTATATACCTTTCATTTTACTATCATCCATGTGCGTATCAAAGCATCTCTTAAATGTCCCTAATGTACCTGACTCTACTACCATTGCTGGCAGTGCATTCCATACATCCACCACTCTCTGTGTAAAGAACTAACCTCTGACATCCTCCCTAAACCTTTCTCCCAATCACCTTAAAATTATGACCCCTCGTAATAGCCATTTCTGCCCTGGGAAAAAGTCTCTGACTATTCGCTCTATCTATGTCTCTCACCATTTTGTACACCTCTATCAAGTGGCCTTTCATCCATCTTTACTCCAATGAGAAAAGCTTTAGCTCCCTCAACCTTTCTTCATAAGACATGCCCTCCAGTCCAGGCAGCATTCTGGTAAATCTCCTCTGCACCCTCTCTCAAGCTTCCAAATCCTTCCTATAATGAGGTGACCGGTACTGAACACAATATGCTAAGTGTGGTCTAACCAGGGCTGTATAGAGCTGCAGCATAACTTCACTGCTCTTAAACACAATCCCCCTGCTAATGAAAGCCAACACACCATATGCCTTCTTAACAACTTAATCAACTTGGGTGGTGACTTTGAAGGATGTATGGACATGGACCCCAAGATCCCTCTGTTATTCCACACTGACAAGAATCCTACCTTTAACTTTGTATTCTTCATTCAAATTTGACTTTCCAAAATGAATTATTTCACACTTTTCCAGCCCATCTGCCACTTCTCAGCCCAGTTCTGCATGCTGTCAATGTCCTGTTGCAACCTACAACAGCCTTCCACACTACCCACCACTCCAGCAACCTTTGTGACATTGGCAAACTTAATAACCCACCCTTCCACTTCCTCATCCAAATCATTTATAAAAATCATAAAAAGCGGAGCTTCCAGAACAAATTCGTGCAGAATACCACTGGTCACAGAGCACCAGGCTGAATATTTTCCATCTACTACCACCCTCTGTGTTCTATGGGTCAAGTAATTCTGTATCCAGACAGACAGGTTTCCCTGTATCCCATACCTTCTTACTTTCTGATGAGCCTAGCATGGGGAACCTTATCAAGCACCTTGCTAAAATCCATGCACAGCACATCCACTGCTCTACCTTCATCAATGTGTTTTGTCCCATCTGCGTCAATCATCAAAAGTCCATGAATTGTATATTCCATTGCCCAGCAATTGGCCTAAAGCCTTTTATGTTATGGTACTTTGAGTGCTCACCGAAACAATTCTTAAATATCGGAGGAGTTGCTGCCCCTACCTCTCCTTCAAATGGTGAATTCCAAATACCCACAACAGTCTGTGTGAAAATGTCTTCTGTAAAATCCCTGCTTCTTACCTTAAAATTGTGTCCCCTGGTTTTGAACCTTCTAAAAAGGGGATAAGTATCTCCTAAACTATCCAGTCTATACCCTTCAGAACTTCATACATCTCAATCGGATTTCCCCTCAGCCTTCTCTGTTGTAAGTAAAACAACTCCATCCTCTCTATTCTCTCTTCATAACTGCATCATGCCAATGCAGACAACGTTCTCTGCACTCTCTCTAGAACATTCAATCATGTTCTTTCTATACTGTGGTGACCACATCTGCACACACTATTACATTTCCAAGATATCCTCCGTGCTTTTGTATACAATGTCTTGACTGCAAAGGGCAATATTCTATATGTCACCTTAATCACATTATCTATCTGTCCTGTCACCTTCAAGCTCCAATGAACATGCAAGCAAAGGTCCCCCTCATCCTCTGTATTTCTACAATTTAACATAAATGCCCTTGCATCATTAGTACTTCTAAAATGCATCACCACATATTTTCCAGGATTAAATGCCATTTGCCACTGCTCAGCCCAGCTGTGTTGTTTTGTATTCCAAGGCTCTCCTATTTGCTATTTACCACACCACCAATTTTTGTGACATCTCTTGTATGCTAATCATATAGATTACAGAGACTGTGATTATTAATGATGCACATGTGTAGTTAGAATTTTTCATTAACTATCTTAAGGTAAAAATATTCAATTGAAACCCAGACTCTGCCTTAATTTTACTATTTCATGCTTGGCTTATTACTTTCTTTCAGTTCTCCCTTTGTCCCTGAAACTCTGGGTAAAGGAGAATGTTTTTGGGTAAGTCCAGAGTTGATTCTGAAGTACATTCAGGCTGATGAGTGGGTTAGGAAGACCAGCACTGTAGGTAGGCAAATAGAGAGACTAGAAATTTAGGATCTCATGGGTGCCTTCTATAATGGGAGATCCACAGTACAAGACAGATAAGAGTTCAAGCAAGAAAATTAATGACATAAATGATTACAAAGGTAGTTTCCATTGCAAATACCGACAACAAAAGTTATTTAACCATAAATTTCTCAATCTTTAATAAGGACGTATTATCGCAAATGATGTCTCAGAGCCATATATCTTCCATGTGAAACAGGATTCAGATGTAATTAAGTCTCCATTTTAATCGTAAGTTCTAATCTTTAATTTAATGTTTCATTCTGAAATCTCTAATAACTTTTATATGAGGCTCATAATATACTTCCCAATAATGAGTTTGAAGGCAGGGGGAGGTATGGGGTTGAGATGCATGTAAAATCCTGCTGACCAAACACCTACTCTCACTTGGTGTGAAAGATTACATGAAGCAGGGGTAGTGTTGGTTGGCCTTCCCATTCATGAGCCTAATGAAACCCTTAAAAAGCAGATTATTAGGTACTTAAAAGCCCCCTAGTACTCACAGGAGGTTTTGACTTAAAAGGTTCCTCTTCCCCTTTATTCATATCCTCTAGTTGCTTGAACATGGGTTCTTAGCACCCTGCTTTCCCTGATTCCAAACTGTCCTGGGCTTCTCAGTGTCATGGGACTGCCTCTAGTCCTGGCAGTGGTGACCATTTCCAGCCAGCACTCCTGGATGACAGTTTCCAGTCATCCAGTTGGTCAGTGCTCTCTGAAATTGGAGAAACCCTCATCTCTTTTGTGTATTCGTTATTATGATGTACATGTCACTAGACAGACAGTAATTATTGTCCAATTCTTATTGTACTGCACAATGTGATGGTTAGCTTCCTTCTTGAACTGCTGCCATATAGTGTAGAGACATCCATATTGTTATTACAAAAGGAAGTTCCAGAATTTTAACCTGGTGATGCTGAAGGAACAGTGCTATAATTCAAAGTTAGGATAGCTTGTGACTGGGAGAGGAATTATGGGTTGTGGGATTTTGAAGTGTCTGCTGCCCTTGACCTTCTATGAGGCATAAATTTCAGGTTTACAAGATGCTGTCAGAAGAGCCTTGGTGAGTTAATGCATTGCACCTTATAGATGGAACAACACTGCTCATACATTGTCAGTGATGAAGGGAGTGGATACTGAAGCTGGTGAATGTGGTGGCAAAGGGCTAATGCCTGAAACGTTGACTCTCCTGCTCGTTGGATGCTGTCTGACCTACTGTGCTTTTCCAGCACCGCACTCTCGACTTAGGGGAGAAATGGACAATCTGAGTTTTGGAGATCGAAATCAATGATAGGTGGATTTCCAGTTTTAGTGATGTGGGAGTTTGAGGCTAAAGCATAGAAGTAGCCCAAAGGTTTACAGATTAGATGGCTGGGCCGGGGTGGGTATTCCAGTTCTTTCTGACCCACAAGCCACACTGGATGAGTTCAATCCACCATTTATTGTACCTGACTAGTGTTTTGATGGTTGGGAATTTAAGCCAACATTGATTAAAATTGGAAAGGTTATACAACTGGATGCACGCTGTCCTCCAAAAGTGCCTTTATTACTTTCAGACCTTTATCTTTTTAACTTCCATGAGACCCAACCACAAATGTCCAAAACATTGGTCAAAAATTCCAGAATTTCATGTAATGAAGGTGGATTTTGCTGTAAACAATCACCATTATACATGTGTAATTATAAATTTGTTATGTATAAAACTCAGCTATTATAAAACCGCAGGTTTAAGGGTATTTCTTTTGGGGAGCCATGGCAAATTGCTTACTCTTATATAATCCCTTAATATTTTTCCATTGATGTCATCCAACAGAAGTTTCAATGAAAGAGGAAGTTTAAGGTAATAGTTTACCTCAGTACCTATAATCCATAAAAAGAAAAACAAAAGCACATAGTGAAAAAGGAGAGGATAGGGACCAGAGTGTTTAGAGCTGAAATCATAAAGCACTTTGATCTGTACTGAAAATATGCACCCACATGCATTATCTTGGCATCAACATTTCAATTAAAAGGTTCAAACATCTGGAAAGTGTTATCTCATTAGTGAAGTGAAAACATGCACATTGGTAAAATAATTTCTCACATCAATAATGTTTGGATCTAATATTGTCAATCTTAAAGGACGTGTTTTAAAGCACTAAAGAGGATACAATCACTGAAAGTTATTCTTTAACTCTTTCCGAATAGCCTGAAGGATATTGTTAAGAAAGCTTTTCAGGAATTGTTAGTTTTCAGTCAGTTCTGAATCTGTGCTGTCAATCTGGAACCGCCCTTTGTGAGGGTGCACATAGAGGGATAGGAACTGAAAAGCAAACACTTTTCAAGGTACATAGGTAACACAGCAAATATAAGTGCACATTTGTAAATCTATTGCCTTTTCTTTAAAAACAAACTATTCAGCTTCACTTTTCTTAACATCATAAGACCATAAGAAATAGAAGTGGAAGTAAGGCCATTCTGCCCATCGAGTCCACTCTGCCATTCAATCATGGCTGATGGGCATTTCAATGTCTCTTACCCTCACTCTCCCCATAGCCCATAATTCCTTATGAGATCAAGAATTTATCAATCTCAGCTTTGAAGACATTTAACGTTCCGCCCTCCACTGTGCTCCATGGCAGTGAATTCCACAGGCCCACCACTCTCTGGCTGAAGAAATGTCTCCTCATTTCCATTCTAAATTGACCCCCTCTAATCCTAAGGCCGCGCCCGTGGGTCCTAGTATCCCCACTTGATGGAAACAAATTACCAGCGTCCATCCTTTCTAAGCCATGCATTATCTTGTATCATTCCATCATGGGACCATATTTTACCTAACCTAACATCATCTCAATGTTCGATGTGTGACCATTGCATACAGGAAAGCCTTCAAACAGTTGAAAACATACAGGTTTACTCGACAACAAAAAAGGAAAAAAAAATAAACCAATAGAATCTGCTTTTGCATCTGGGAACAGACAGGGAGCACTTTCTTTTTTAGAGTTAGATACAGATTTTATCGTCACATATTTAGTCAATGAATGCACACTGCACCAGAATGAAGTCCTGTCTGGACTTGTTGTGCCACACATTGCTGTGCTCTGCCAGGCAGAAGGTGATGTTCCTCCTATGCAATATCCTCATCTTACTCCTTGGAAAACTCTTATCACTTTTCTAGCTCTTCCATTTCCATCACATCTCCTCATAGCCTGTCCCACCTTTGCAGGGCGCACTACACAGAGATTCTGCAGCACACTCTGTCCAAGGTGTTCGGCAAGGCCTTATTCTTGAATTCAGCATAAATTACGATTGGCGATTATAAGAGCAGCCTGACTAATGAGATCTCGTCTTTCCATCACCACACCTTTCTAACAGTGAATGTAAAAGGATGTTGGTGAAAACACAAAGCACAAGGTGAGGGGAGGTCAATACCAGGCCCTTGAGCAGCTATGTGATCTTGCTGAATTGTGACCCATACGTGCCAATTTAAAAGACACCCATGATTACTTCTCCTTCAATCTATAATCACCAATAACATGGTCAAGATTACTTGTGACTGACGTACTGTGACTCAAGTCAAAGAGAGACAGTCATCATTCGGGGGGGACCAGAACCAGAAGTTAAAGGCAGCACCTGATCTCATTCCAGGTGCTTACACATGGCGAATTGGCCACATGTGTGGTCAGAAACAAGAGTTCTGTATCATTACTTTCCAGTCTGTTGACTATGGTCAGTCCTGCAGGTCCAATACAATCAGTCCAGAGTTTAGCAGTAAGTCATTCTGAGATCACAGCACCTTGCATGTGAATTGTATGCAGTGTCCAACTGTGTAAGGGACAGATCCTGGTCACAATCATCTTGACTATGCCATTGGCCATTGCGGATTGAAGATCGTCATCTCAGTGAAGTAGAAGTAATCACAGATGGCATTTAAAGTCACATCTTTAGGCTACAATTCACAATGACAATCTAAGATCTCATAGGCTGCCCCAGGGTACAGAGCTGATTTCCTCACACCTTGCACTGCTCTGACTTTCAAGTCCAGAATTAACACCATCTAGTTTCACTCGACTGAATGGGAGAGTAGCAAACTGCATAGAAATGAGGTGAGAATGGGCAATCATTGACACATTTAATGCATGCAAATAAATTGCCTAGCAAGATTCATGTTTTGTCATTCAGACCTTGGGCTCAATATTGGATCTTGTTTGTCTTGATGTCGAGAATCTCATTTTTGATTTTGTTGCATTGTCGTTCAGGCACCATTGCCATGTCGTTCAGGGACTGGGAGAATTCCATCCAATGTTTCAATCCCTTTGCATATTTATCCCTCTTATTGTATGGTTACCTCAGTACTGCCACTGATTTGTGGGAGAACAGATTGTATCGGGTCCAGAATCTAATTGAACATATTCCAATCAGAGATGATGGTGCAATTCAGAGTCTGCAGGACACAGTATGCACATATTTGGAAAATGCTGGCTTTAGTGCCATAAACAGCTGTAAGGAGTGCTCTGTGTGCAGCATCCGCTAAGGTGATGGCATTCTGCACACTGGTGATAGAAGAAGATTTGACTTCGCTGTTTTTCCTTTTGTAGAAAGTGCAGAAATCATGGATAAAAAGGAAGGAATCAACAGTTGATTGACTTTCAATTTGGGCAGGACATAGAGATCTATGGTTTTTTTTTTGTCATTTTGACGTGGACATCCTCTTGCAATCTCTTTTTTACCTTTCCACAGATATTGCCGGATCTGCTGAACACTTTCATCATTTCTTGTTTTTATTGCAGATTTCTAAAAGCTTTGATTTGATTTATTTTAGTCACATTTACCTCGGTACAGTGAAAAGCTTTGTTTTCCGAACAGTGCAGGCAGATCACAGCAAACAAGGACATATAGATCATTGGGTGCTTCGACAGAGCAAAGCTTACAGGCTACATGCACAGGAGGTGCATAAAGTCGGATCAGCATTAACAAGGTTAACATTATTTAAAGTTACACAGTCATCAGTTTAATAATGGCAGGGAAGAAGTTGTTTTTGAACCTGTTGGTGTGTGTGTTCAAGCTTCTGTGTCTTCTGCCAGATGGAAGAGATTGGAGAACAACTGTATCAAGGTGGGAGGGATCTTTGATGATCTGTAATACTCTGCTTGTGTAAGAATAAAGCTATAAATGGATTATAATTTATTATGATCACAGTGACATTGAATATTGATGGAAATTATTTTAGAATAGAATCCCCACAGTGTGGAAACAGGTCATTCGGCTCAACAGGTCCACACCCACCCTCCGAAGATCATCCCAACCAGACCCAATCCCCTACCCTATCCCTGTCATCCAGTATTTCCCATGTCCAATCCACCGAGCTACACATCGCTGAACACTACGGGTATTTTAGCAAGGCCAATCCACCTAACCTACACATCTTTGAACTGTGGGAGGTTAAGGGAGCACCTGGCAGAAGCTCATGCAGACACAGGGAGAATGTGCACACACTACATGGACAGTCACCTCAGGGTGGAATTGAACCTGGTTTCTTGGCACTGTGAGGCAGCAATGCTAACCACTGAGCCACTATGCTGCCCAAATTTTGAATTTTTTATAATTGAGAGTATTACCCATTTCATACAAAAAAGGTTTAATTTAGAGATCCTAAATCTTTTCAAATCAAGCATGGTACTTTTACTTACATTATTATACATTTTTGCTTTTCTGTTTGAATTGTTCAGATTGATCTTGACCAAAAACCCAAACGCAGTTTGTTCAGGAGATCAGTTTTGAATTATGACTCTCAGAGAAGATCAAATCAAACAAATAAATTACCCATATCACAGAAGTGACAGATGTTCCGTACACTACCTTGCAATAAAATACCTAATTGTGAATTCAATTAAGAGTAAAGGTGTTTCTTTTCTCTTAATTGTTAACAAAATGCTATAATGTGCTATATGGTCCTTATGTTTCAGTGTGCTTTAGTTTGCTTAAGATGCAGATAGATATAACATGGCCTTTAACTGCTTAAAAATGCATCCTAGGAGCTTCACCATTCTCCAAAGGATCGACACTGTCTTTTCAACTTTGTTAAAATGACATAAACAACAGGTTATAGTCCAACAGGTTTATTTGGAAGTACAAGCTTTCAGAGCATGCTCCTTTGTCAGGTAGCTAGTTTGGTAATTGTACTTTGGTATTTTGTACAAATTCTACTTTGGCAATTGGAAAGTTAATGCTGTTGCTGGTTTATAGAAATTTAAACAAAAACGTTCTTCACAATTAGTTTCTACCAACATAAAAGTTGAGACCAAGACTCAGAGTGCCAATTACTGAATCCTGGTTGTTCTGAATCTTAACTCCGTTTACCCAGTTCTGTACCTCTCAATGACACCTAAAGGAAATCTATCAATCTCAGTTTTTGAAATTTTCAACTAACCCATTGTTACAATCAGAGCCTAGTCACAGTTCCCTGAATTGTTTCTCTTCCAAGTGGGTTACCTCAAATTATTAAACTCTTGGTTCACTTTCACCAACATGCTTGGTTGATCAAAACAAAGTTCACTTTAAAAGGATCCTTTCTGTTGTAGATACCGTCCCCCAAACTCCAAATGAACATATGTTTTAGAAGGAAACAAGTTAACCAGGCTTTCTTAAATGAACAAAAACATTGAACTTATTCATTATTAAAGACGAGAAGAAATAATAACATAAAACATATAAACACAGATTAGAGTGAAAAAGAGATGGGTCCAAAAGATAGAAATTAAAAGAATGGACCATTCTTAAAAATTGTCCATGAGCAGCAGTTACATATACATCATAATGGATACTGGATGGCTTTGGTAGCACTGACATTAGCAGTTTAGCAATGATGGGAGTGTGATGTTGGAAAAGCACAGCAGATCAGACAGCATCCGAGGAGCAGGAGAATCGACGTTTCGGGCTTTAGCCCTTCATCAGGAATTTCCCTGCATCTGCAGTCCTTGCTTTCTTCTAGTTTCGCAATTATCTCAAGATTTTTGATTTTATAGGTTGACTGAAAATCCTTTATCCTAATTCTTTTTGAAGTGACAATCAGCACACAGCAGGAACTGTCTAATTCTTTTGTTTAACCTGCAGTGCGGGTCTGCTTAAAATAGCTTTTCTGAAAGATATGGTCTTTGCAGCCCTCTAGTCCATGCACTACGATGTCTGCCCAATAACACAGTAACAGATGATTTCCTGCATTCACCCTCACCTTTATAAGGAGATAGCCACAGCAACCAGCATACACCAGTAACATGGTCTCAGACTCTCAGTGGAAAGGACCTGAACTGAGCACAGAAGGAGTGAAAGAGTTCCTTAGATACTGGAATAATCATCAGTGGCATACTCTGCAGATGAGGGCTGAGCACACTTCTCCATACAATGAGATATATTGCACCCTGTTAAAGAGGGAAATACTTCCATCATCCATTCATTTTCAAGCTCAACATGTGCAGTAACGTAGTGAAGGTGCCATGCCAGTTGAGGGACCACCCAACGACATCAGGAAGGGAGTGTCTGCAATACTCAAACATCCTTCCTACCCCTGACACACATCAAATACTCAACCTCTGTCTTCAGTATAGACCATCATTATATTTCCATGAAAGAGATGGTGTGTGGCTCCCCTTCAGCCAGCAGTGGCCTTCTGTAACATCACTGCTGCTCATTCGAACATCACTGAGATGCCCAAGTTCAGTTTGCAATCCCCAATGGTATGTTACAAATCACCTTTGACCAGCAGCTGATCCCCTGAGCATTTTCACTCTGCATGTATGATAGATGAGCGATGAAATTATTGCAAGTGAAACATATCTGGGGCCTATAAAATGGTTGCTTCATGTTTTTATTGCTATAACGTCAACGTATCCAGCACATGTGCTTATCTGCACTTTCGCTCATCAAAGTGACATGAACTGTGTCCACCGTCCTGCCGTTTTCACGTAACCCTTCTCATCTGCAGAATGGAAAGTGATGGCTGGGATTGCAGCTCACTGTAAACAGTATCAACACTGGGTCCCACCAAGTCATCAGGTTCTCTCCAGAGCCTCTATGTTCCCTTTCACCTCAGTTTACTATCGTAACATCCCATTTTCACTCATCTCCACTGTCCTGCCATGTGGATATCCACCACATTAATCTTCCCCTAAAACAATTCTCCCTGACCCCCGAACCTTAGTGTTACATCCTGATGGTGTTCACCCTGCTCCTTTACTCTCCACGGTGGAGGTCTTGATAGTGGTCGTGGTCAGAAATTTCCTCCTCAGCCTACCTTGCCCACTGATGGTGTCACTCACACACACACATACACACACACACACCATTCACCTTGGCCTTTGCCCCACCCCACCTCCTACCCCTGTCGCTGTGCCTATCCCCACTCTTACAAATGCTTCTACACCCCCACCCCAGCCTTGACTTCTTCAGTGTTCTGTTAGTGATCCCCTGCCCTTATAAACTCTCCCTTTGAACTCGCCTAAACGATTGACTGACAGATGGGCAAAATTATATTCTATCATTGAATCCCTATGTGGAAACAGGCCCTTTGTCCCAACAAGACCACACCGACCCTCCGAATAGTATCCCAGCCCAACCCATTCCCCATTACTTTACGTTTAGCCCTGATTAATGCACCTAACCTACACATCCCTGAACACTCTGGGCAATTTAGATTAGATTCCTTACAATGTGGAAGCAGGCCTGTCGGCCCAACAAAACGACACTGACTCTTCGAAGAGCAACCCACCCAGACCTATCTCCCTCTGACTAAGCACCTAAACACTATGGGCAATTTGGCACAGCCAATCCACGTAACCTGCAATTTTTTGGATTCTGGGAGAAAACCCATGCAGACAAGGGGAGAATATGCAAGCTCTACACAGACAGTTGCCCGAGGCTGGATTCGAACCCAGGTCCTTGGTGCTGTGAGACAATAGTGCTAACTACTGAGCCGCTGTGCCACCCTATATTCTGTACAGACTGCCGGATGGGCAGCCCTTAGTTATGTAGAAAGTGAGGACTGCAGATGCTGAAGATCAGAATCAAGAAGATGGTGCTAGAAAAGCGCAGCAAGTCAGGCAGCATTTGTGGAGTAGGAGAATCAATGTTTCAGGCATAAGCCCTTCATCAGGAATGAGGCATGTGGGCCGGGGGGGCTGAGAGATAAATGGGAGGGGGTGGGTCTGGGGGGAAGATTGCTGAGAATGCAATAGGCAATGAAAGTGAGGAAGAGGTGATAGGTCAGAGAGGGGGGATGGAGCAAATAGATGGGAAAGGTGATGGACAGGTCAGGAGGGTGGTGGCGAGTTGGAGGCTTGGGACTGGGATAATGTGGGGGAAAGGGGAAAGGAGGAAACTGTTGAAATCCACATTGATCCTGTGTGTTTGCAGGGTTGCAGGGTCCCAAGATGGAATATGAGGCATTCTTCCTCCAGGCGTCAGGTGGTAAAGGTTTGGTGATGAAGGAGGCGCAGGATCTGCATGTCCATGACGGAGTGCGAAGGGGAGTTGACGTGTTCAGCCAAGGGGCGGTGGGGCTGGTAGGTGCAAGTGTGCCAGAGATGGTCTCTGAAATGATCTGCAAGGAGGCGCCTTGATGTAGAGGAGACCACATCAGGTGCAATGGATAGAGTAGATGACATTGGTGGAGCTACAGGATAAATTTCTGTCAGATGTGGAACGATTCTTTGGGGTCTTGGACGGAGGTGAGGGGGGAGGTGTGGGCGCAGGTTTTGCACTTCCTGCAGTGACAGGGGAATGTGCCGGGAGTGGGATGTAGGCTGGTGGGGTCGTGGACCTGATGAGGGAGTTGCGGAAGGAATGTCTCTCTGGAATGCTGATAGGGTTGGGGATGGAAATGTATCTCTGATGGTGGGATCTATTTGTGGGTGGCGGAAGTGGCTGAGGATGATGCGATGCACTTCCCACACCACTGCCCTTGAACCCTACCCTTCCTAACATTCCGCCTTAGAAAATCCCGAATGTCTTTCTTCTTCCAAGATCACAATTTCCTTTCCCACATGGTTGACGATGTCCTCCAGCGCATCTCCTCCATTTACCCGCACCACTGCCCTTGAACCCCACCCCTCCCAATGCAACAAGGATAGATCCCGCTGGTCCTCACCTTCCACCGCACCAACCTCAACATACATCGCATCATCCTCCACCACTTTCGCCACCCCACTACCAAAGATATATTTCCCTCCCTCCCACCCCATCAGCATTCTGGAGAGACCATTCCCTCCACGAGTCCCTCGTCAGGTCCACACCCCCCACCAGCCCACATCCCATTCCTGGCACCTTTCCCTGCCACCGCAGGAAGTGCAAAACCTGCGCCCAAACCACTCCCCTCATCTCCATACAAGGCCCCAAAGGATTCTTCCACATTTGACGGTAATTTACCTCTACTTCTACCAATTCATCTACTGCAACAGTTGCACCCGCTGTGGTCTCCTCTACATCGGGAGACAAGACACCTCCTTGTGGATCGTTTCAGAGACACCTCTGGGACACGCGCATTAACGTGGTTGAACACTTCAACTTCCCTTCCCACTCCGTCAAGGACCTGCAGGTCCTGAGCCTCCTCCATTGCCCAACCCTTACTATTCGACACCTGGAAGAAGTACGCCTCATACTCCGCCTTGGGACCCTGCAACCACATAGGGTCAATGTGTATTTCAACAGTTTCCCCATTTCCCCTCCCCCACATTATCTCAGTCCCAAGCCTCCAACTCACGACCACCCTCCTGACCTGTTCATCAGCTTTCTCGTCTATCCACTTCAGCTTCTTCTGTGACCTATCACTGTCTCCCTCACCTTCATCTACCTATCGCATTCTTAGCTACCTTCCCCCTAGCCCCACCGCCCTCCCATTTATCTCTTAGTCCCCCCTGGCCCACAAGCCTCATTCCTGATGAAGGGCTTATGCCTGAAACGTCGATTCTCCTGCTCCTCAGATGCTGCCTTACCTGCTGTGCTTTTCCAGCAGCACACTCTCGACACAGTCCTTAGATATGACTGATCAGACCCCTGACTGCATGTGCTGGACCTACAGGACTGACCGTTGGATTGGATTGGAACAGATCCCCTGATTGTAAATGTCCCAAGTGAAGGACTGACTATGTCAAAGTCCTGGAACTGATGGTACTGGAACCCCTGACAGATAGCACCCCCACCTTCTAAACTGGACTGAGAATAAACTCTCACCACTTTCCCACGTGCCATTTAGTTGAATCTATGTGTTAAATATACATGTATGGTGTATACACCAATGCTTCAGGTGTTAGATTGATGTTTTGGTGTGCCATTACCTGAGAGATCTCTGCCAAACAAGTATAACAAGCAGCCTGTCTGTGTATGTACAAAAGAAACTGGCAATCCATCGGTCCTGAGAGCATTAGGCTCTGACTGAAGTGCCAAGGTGTTAACAGGTTATGGAAAGGCAAGACATGGATGGTGTGAGAATGCAGGTAGGTGCTAAATCATGGAATGAGAGGATAAATTAAGTTATTTAAAATCAAATAAAGTGAAAGAAAAATTACCTTGAAAACTGGTAGCTTGGTACTCTCTCTGTGTCAGTGTCAGGGTACTTTCAAGATGTAAATGGATGATCTGTATCTCATTTTACAGACAACAGCTGCAGGGTTAACTTCTTTTGAAAGCTCAGTCTGTGGCACAAAGCATCAAAAACTCACAGACAGTGTTCAATTCTTGCAACTTGTATGAGAGAAAGAGATCTACACAGAATTCTTACCTCTTCAGAGTCTCATGTGCTTGTCATGTTCTGCTGATAAGCTAGTTGTTTCGACACAATGAAGAAGGGTCACTGGACCTGAAACATTAACCTTGCTTTCTCTCCACAGATGCAGCTCGACCTGCTGAGTTTTTCCAGCTTATTCTGTTTTTGTTTGTTGCTGAGACACTTAAGTGGCTTTCTGATTGTCACATGATCTCTCTAAAACAACCCAGTTCTCTGAATATTGTGGTAGATTCTAGATGCATGGCTTACATCACTAAATGATGTCTGGAAAAATCCTTTTCATGTCCAGGATCACATTATCGACCTGATTATGTTTTCACCCAGGCGATTGTCTGATTATTTTGCTAATGGATATGAGAATGACCCCATTCATACCCCTTCAAGGCAATTCTTCCCTTTGGGACATTGTGGACAAGAAAGCTCTATTTAATGGTTATGAAAATAATAGGGAAGCAGTGTCACATAAATTTAAACAAGGGCAAGGGCAATGAGGGCATGAAAGCAGAACTAACAAAAGTGAACTGGCAATTTAGGTTAAGGGATAGGCTAACGGAGATGCAATGGCAAACATTTAAGGGGATATTCCAAAAAAGGACAGAACAGGTACATTCCAAAAAACAAGAAATATTTTAAGGCAGGGACCTGACATCTGCGGTTAACTAAGCATGGCAAAGATATCTCGGTGAGGACAAGCCAAGGAACTATAGATCAATGAGCCTGACATCGGTGATGGGCAAGTTGTTGGAGGGAATCCTGAGGGACAGGATGTGCATGTATTTGGAATGGCAAGGACTGATTGGGGATAGTCAACATGGCTTTGTGCATAGGAAATCATGTCTCACAATTTCACAAACTTGATTGAGTTTTTTGAAGAAGTAACAAAGAGGATTGATGAGGGCAGAGCGGTAGGTGTGATCTATTTGGACTTCAGTAAGGCGTTCGACAAGGCTCCCCATGGGAGACCGGTTAGCAAGGTTTGTTCTCACGGAATACAGGGACAACTAGAATTTAGAGTCATAGAGTCATAGAGAGGTACAGCATGGAAACAGACCCTTCAGTCCAACCCGTCCATGCCAACCAGATAACCCAACCCAATCTAGTCCCACCTGCCAGCACCCGGCCCATATCCCTCCAAACCCTCCCTATTCATATACACATCCAAATGCCTCTTAAATGTTGCAATTGTACCAGCCTCCACCACATCCTCTGGCAGCTCATTCCATACAC
>NC_057726.1:38020353-38031824 GCF_004010195.1 Chiloscyllium plagiosum
ACAACATCTTTCCGATAGGAAGGAGACCAGAATTGCATGCAGTATTCCAACAGTGGCCTAGCCAATGTCCTGTACAGCCATAACATGACCTCCTGACTCCTGTACTCAATATTCTGACCAATAAAGGAAAGCATACCAAATGCCTTCTTCACTATACAGAATTGGCTCAAAGTGGTGGAGAGTTGTTCTTCAGACTGCAGGCCTGTGACCAGTGGAGTGCCACAAGGATCGGTACTGGGTACACTACTTTTCATCTCTTATATAAATGATTTGGATGTGAGCATAAGAGGTACAGTTAGTAAGTTTGCAGATGACACCAAAATTGGAGGTGTAATGGACAGCGAAGAGGGTTACCTCAGATTAAAACAGGACCTTGATCAGATGAGCCAATGGGCTGAGAAGTGGCAGATGGAGTTTAATTCAGATAAATGTGAGGTGCTGCATTTTGGGAAAACAAATCTTAGCAGGACTTATACATTTAATGGAAAGGTCCTAGGGAGTGTTGCTGAACAAAGAGACCTTGGCGTGCTGGTTCATAGCTCCTTGAAAGTGGAGTCGCAGGTAAATAGGATAGTGAAGAAAGTGTTTGATTAGATTAAATTCCCTACAGTATGGAAACAGGCCCTTCGGCCCAACAAGTCCACACCGACCCCCCGAAGAGTAACCCACCCAGACTCATTTCCCTCTGACTAATGCAGCTAACACCATGGGCAATTCACCTGAACTGCATATCTTTGAACTGTGGGAGAAAACCAGAGGAAACCCACGCAGACACGGGGAGAATGTGCAAACTCCACACAGGCAGTCACCTGAGGCTGGAATCAAACCTGGGACCCTGGTGCTGTGAGGCCGCAGTGCTAACACTGAGCCACTGTGCTGCACACATTTGGTATGCTTTCCTTTATTGGTCACAGTATTGAGTACAGGCGTTGGGAGGTCATGTTGCGGCTGTACAGGACATTGGTTAGACCACTTTTGGAATATTGCGTGCAATTCTGGTGTCCTTCCTATCGGAAAGATGTTGTGAAACCTGAAAGGGCTCATAAAAGATTTATAAGGATGTTGCCAGGGTTGGAGGATTTGAGGTTATAGGGAGAGGTTAAATAGGCTAGGACTGTTTCCCCTTGAGCGTCAGAGGCTGAGGAGTGACCTTATAGAGGTTTCTGGAATCATGAGGGGCATGGATAGGATAAATAGACAAGGTCTTTTCCCTGGGTTGACGGAGCCCAGAACTAGAGAGCTTAGGTTTAAGGTGAGAGGGGAAAGATATAAAAGAGACCTAAGGGGCAACTTTTTCACTCAGAGGGTGGTATGTGTCTGGAATGAGCTACCAGGGGAAGTGGTGGAGGCTAGTACAATTGCAACATTCAAAAGGCATTTGGATGGGTATATGAATAGAAAGGGTTTGGAGGGATATGGGCCAGATGCTGGCAGGTGGGACTAGATTGGATTGGCATATCTGGTTGGCATGGACGAGTTGGGTCTGTTTCTATGCTGTGCATCTCTGTGACTCTCTGACTCTATAATATCAAATTCAAAGAAAAGACATATAATTTTGCCATGATTGGTGGCAGGTCAAAAGATTGGACAGAATATAATAAAAGTAGAGAATTACTGAAAAATAAAAAAGAGGGAAAATTAAAATAAGAGAGAAACGTAGTCAAAAATATAAAAATAGATTGGAAACAGAAAAATCGGACAGGAGTAGGTCATTGATTCCTTTGAGCTTGCTCTGTTGTTCATAGCTGATCGTTCAACTCTTTAACCTGTTCCCTCTTTCTCCCCATACTCTTTGATCCTTTTAGCCCTAAGAACTACATCTAACTCCTTTTTGAAAACATTAAATGTTTTGGCTTCAGTTGGTTTCTGTGGCAAAGAATTCTACGAGCTTACCGCTCTCAGGGTGAAGAAATTTCTCCTCATCTCAGTCGTAAATCACATATTCTGTATTGTTAGACTGTGACTGCCAATCCTGAACTCCCTGATCATTGGGATATTTTTCCTGCATTTACCCTATGCAGTGCTGTTAGAATATTATAGGCTTCTATGAGAATTCACCCATATATTCCAAACTCCAATGAATGTAATCCTAACCAATGCAGTTTCTCTTCATATGTCAGTCCTGACATCCCAGGAATCAGTTCGTTAAACTTTTGTTGTTCTTCCTCCATGGCAAGAACATCCTTCCTCAGATAAGGAGAGCACATAATACTGCAGGTGTGGTCTCATCAAGCACTTGTACAATTGCAGTTAAACATCCCTGCTCCAGTACATAAATCCTCTAATGGTCAAGGTTAACACTCCAGTCCCCTTCTTCACTGCCTGCTGCATCTTCATGCTTTCAGTGACTGGTGTATAAGGACACTCGGTCTCACTGTACCTCCCCCTATCCCAATCTATCATCATTCATATAATAATCTGCCTTTTAGATCTTGCTACCAAAGCAGAGAAACTCAAAATTATCCATGTTACACTTCAACTGCTGTACGTTTGCCATTCAACTTGTCCAAATCACATTGAAACATCTCTGCATCCTGCTTGACAGCTCACCCTCCCACCCAGCTTTATGTCATCTGCAGATTTCAAGATATAAATGAAGTTGTCTCATCAAAATCAATTATAAATATATAATATGGTGAAAAGTTTCTTCAGATATTTAAATAATCAAAGATTTGAAAAATCAATGTTTGTCCTACAAAAAAATGAGCCTGGAAATTAGAAATAGAAGATAAAGAGATACCAGACAAATTGAACAGATATCTTGCATCAATTTTCACTACAGAGCATACAAGTAGCATCCCGGAAATAGCTGTAGATCAGGAATTGAAAGGGAGGCAGGAATTCAAGAAAATTATAATTACAGGGAGGTAGAACTGGGTAAATTGTTGGAACTGTGAATTGACAAGTCCCAAGGTCCTGATGGATTTCATCCAAGGAGTCTTAAAAAAGGTAGCTTGTGAGACAGTTGATGCATTTTCAAAACTCATTAGATTTGATAAAGTTTCTGTTAGATTGGACAATAGTGAAAGTATTCCTTTAATCAAAAAGGAGAGGCAGCAAGTAGGAGACTACAGGTCAGTTATCTTAACATCTGGCATTGGGAAAATATTAGAAGCTATTGTTAAAGGTGTTCTGAAAGGGCATTTGGATAAGTTCAAGGTAATCAGGCAGAGCCAATATGGTTTTGTCAAAGAGAAATCATGCTTAACTAATTTATTGGAATTCTTTAAGGAAGCAATTTGTGCTGGGAATCAAGAGAATGCATTGTACTTGGCTTTCCAGGGGACATTTGTTAAGGTCCCGCATCAAAAGTTATAACGGAAAATCAAATCTTATGGTATAGGGATAACATTTTGGCATGGATAGAAAATTAGCTGGCTAACAGGAAGCAGAGAGTAGGAATAAATGGGCCTTTTTTTCAGGCTGGTAGGATGTGCCACAGAGGTCAGTGCTGGGTCTTCAACTCTACAATTTGTATCAACGATTTGAATGAAGGGATTGAAGGGATGATAGCTGATGACACAAGATAAGATGAAAATTGAGGTGTGAAGAGGACATAAGATACCAACAAAAGGATATAGATTAAGTGAGTGGGCAATGATCTGTCAAATACGGAAAAGTGTGAAATTGTCCATTTTTTTCAGAAAGATTAAGAAAGCATATTAACTAAATGGTGAAAGGTTGCAGAGCTCTGAGATATGGAGAGATCTAGATGTCCTGGTGAATGATTCACAGATGGTTAGTATGCAGGTGCATCAAGTAATCAGGAAAGCTAATAGAACGTTATGTTTATATAAGCGGAATTGAATGCAAGAGTAGGGAGGTTATGATTCACTTATGCAGGGCATTGATTGGTAACATTGCATTTGGAACACTGTACTTACAGAAGGATGTTAATGTGTTGGAAGCAGCTCGTAGAAAGTTCACTAGAATAATACTTGGAATGATCAGATTGCCTTCTGAGGAAAGACCACACAGGCTAGACAGATATCGTCTCGAGTTTAACAAAGTCAGAGGTGACTGAATTGAAACAGATAAGATCCTGAAGGGACTTGACCATGTTCATGTCAAAAGGACATTTCCTCTTGTGGAAGAACCTCAAACTAGGAGCTATTGATTAAAACATAGGGGTTGCCTGTTTAAGACAGAGATGAGGATATTTCTTTTCTTTCAGAAAGTTGTGAGTTTTTGGAATTATTTTCCCCAAAAATACAATGGATGCAGAATCTAAATATTTTTAAGACAGAGATAAATCAACAGGGTGGAGGATTATTGGGGATATGCAGGAATGTAGAGTTGAAGTTAAAATCAGATCAGTCATGATCAGTCATGATCTTATCCAATGGTGTAAAGGGCCAAGTGATCTACTCTTGTTTCTTGTTTGTATGTTTGTTTGCAAACGTGTAGTCATCTTTGACTATGATTCCAAATCAATGGCTTTACTCCTTTTTTTGTAAACCAGTTCAATGAGAGACTTCCAATCAGTAAATTCATAAAGTTTTTATTTCTGAAGTATGGTTCAGATCATCCAGCCTCAATAATTTTTGTCAGTGACTTTTGCTATCCTTGAGGAGAAAGTGAGGTCTGCAGATGCTGGAGATCAGAGATGGAAATGTGTTGCTGGAAAAGCGCAGCAGGTCAGGCAGCATCTAGGGAACAGGAGAATCGACGTTTCGGGCATTAGCCCTGAAGATTCCTGAAGAAGGGCTAATGCCCGAAACGTCGATTCTCCTGTTCCCTAGATGCTGCCTGACCTGCTGCGCTTTTCCAGCAACACATTTCCATCTCTGCTATCTTTGAGTATGTTATGTCCCTTTGTTCTATATTTCACTCAATGGAAGTAGAAGAGTAACTCTATCAAATCTTTAATCAGCTTAAAGACCTCAATTAGATAATCCGTAATCTTCCATAATCAAGAGGTAGATTTTCATCCTTGCCATCTGGGCATCAAAGAATGCTTGTAGGGCATGGAATGTAAGAGCGGCCCGGAGAAATTAATGGTTCTTACGGAACCTGCCAGATTTCGCTTCCATTTATCTTAATGAAAAGAGGATGAGGCAAAATGTATAATCAGCAAGTCACTGATGTGTGTCAGTGGAATTCTCTTCCCTAGACAGTGGTGGAGGCAGGGTTGTTCATCTTTTAAAGATAGTGGTAGATAACCTTTTGAACAACAGGGCGTCAAAGATTTATCAGGAGTAGACAGGGAAGTGGAGTTGGAGACCTCAGGCAGATTCGGAGTTATCAGATGGCAGAGCACACTCAAGCCTAATCCTATTCCTATCTTAATCTTATTCCATATATATACACACACACATATATATATATGTACACATGTTCATTCTGCCCAGGCTATACATAATAGTCAGCTATAAAATGAAATATTGAATCTACAGTGTAATTTCTGTAACATATTATTGGTTAGACTGAGGATTTTTACCTACCAGACTTTCCTTAACTGCACCACCTCCCACCAAAGTTCGTGCTCTGTTACTCCCCCCCCCCCTAGCATGAAAAACCTTCATTCACTTGCTCTCATGATATCACACCCTCCCACACTACCAACCACGCATATCCACCACACTGCCTATTTCAGAATGCCTCAATCCTTCTCTCACATGTACCAGCACTAAGAACCATGCCATCCATTTGTGTCTTACGTATTTGGTCCCTTTCTGTCATTACAGCAGACATCCCATAACAGGGTGGAGTGACACAGGACAGGTGGTGGGGTGCTCAATATCCATGTCCTTACACCCTCCAAGGAAAGGATATTTGCCCTGAAAATGACAGAGACATTGCAATGTATTTTCTTTTACTGCTCCAATACAAAAGTTCAGGCTGCATTTTAGTTCTTTGACAAAGTGTGAGTTGCATTGGGATTTGTAGGGTGATCCTTACCATGAGAATGGCATTGGGATCTGTGGGGTGATCCTCACTATGAGAATGGCACTGGGATCTGTAGGGTGATCCTCACCATGAGAATTGCATTGGGATCTGTGGGGTGATCCTCACCATGAGAATTGCATTGGGATCTATGGGATGATCGTCACCATGAGAATTGCATTGGGATCTGTGGGGTGATCCTCACCATGAGAATTGCATTGGGATCTATGGGGTGAGGAGAAAGTGAGGACTGCAGATGCTGGAGATCAGAGCTGAAAATGTGTTGCTGGAAAAGCGCAGCAAGTCAGGCAGCATCCAAGGAGCAGGAGAATCGACGTTTCGGGCATGAGCCCTTCTGGAATGGCTCATGTCCGAAATGTCGATTCTCCTGATCTATGGGGTGATCCTCACCATGAGAATGGCATTGAGATCTGTGGGGTGATCCTCACCATGAGAATGGCATTGGGATCTAGGGGTGATCTTCACCATGAGAATGGAATTGGGATCTGTGGGGTGATCTTCACCATGTGAATGGCATTGGGATCTGTGGGGTGATCCTCACCATGTGAATGGCATTGGGATCTGTGGGGTGATCCTCACCAGGGGTGATCCTCACCATGAGAATTGCATTGGGGTCTGTGGAGCGATTCTCACCATGAGAATTGCATTGGGATCTGTGGGGTGATCCTCACCATGAGAATAGGATTGGGATCTGTGGGTTGATCCTCACCATGAGAATTGTATTGGGATCTGTGGGGTGATCCTCACCATGAGAATTGCATTGGGATCTGTGGGGCGATTCTCACCATGAGAATTGCATTGGGATCTGTGGGGTGATCCTTATCATGAGAATTACATTGGGATCTCTGTGGTGATTCTCACCATAAGTCCAAGCAAGTTTTGTCACTGTATCTTACCAAACTCATCAAATTGATTGCTGTTTGAACCCTCATGGCAAGAATCCTATCTGATTTCTGCCCCACCTGACCTCATTGTGTTCATGGAGAAACTCACTGCACAGTGGAGTTTCTCCCTTAGGTCAGCATTCCTTGCAGTCATGCTATCTTCTGAAGACTGTTGTGCATCTACAGGATGGTGCCATCTGGAAACCAGCTAGCTTGGGTGTGGAAGGCGTGGGGAGAGATAGGGAAGGACAGGTGGCTGGCATGATACAACAAGGACCAGGAACACTTTGTGGATGAGCTGTTAGAGAGAACTCCCCTTCCTAAGGATCGGCAGAGGAGGTCATGCTGCCATGTTGTGCTCACGTTACACCCTCCAAGGAAAGGATATTTGCCCTGACAAGAGACAACAAGTTCCATTCCTGTGAGGGTGTGAAACATCCATATCCTGATACCCGAGGAACACTTGTTACCCCACTGCAATGACCTCATTCATAAGACATCAGTCAACACCACGAGCCTGAGGCTAGAATGCTTTTTGCCTTTTCTATCTTTGAGGGAGACTTATCCTCCATCTCCCACATGGAGAGTTTCCCAATCTCCTCAGATGACAGTGCAGAGACTTTGAAGGGATTATTGTCTATACTGCCTACACTAACAGCATGGATGAGGACTTCCCAATGGGCTCTATAGGACACAGTGAATTCCAGATATCGAGAACTCTGCAGGTGGGTGAAGGAGAAACAACAGTCTCAGGGACAACCAAAGACCAGGTTCCTGCTGAGCCCCAGTTGGATATGTCCTTGTGATCTGGGTGATGAAGAACTTTGTCTGGATGCACAGGGAGCGCCACACTGACAGGCAGACATACAGCAGGTAATGGCCCTCATTGTGGAGAGGCTGGAGTGGTGCAGCCAGTTCTGCAATGTACTGAAAACAACAAATGCTGGAGATTGCAGTGGGTCAGGCAGCATCGATGGAGAGAGAGCAAGCTAACATTTCAAATCTAAATGTCTCTTCATCAGAGCTGGTGAAGTGTGGAGGGGGGCAACATTTATGTTAGAGTTAGGAGGTGGGGGCGTTGGAGTGCTAGGGGAGAAAGGATGTTGATAGCATAGATTAAGTGATTGGAATGTGATAACAGCAGAACAATAGTGTGTCTATCTGTCAGGCTGGAAAGAACAGACAATCCCACTGGGGTGGGAGGAGGGGAGAGAGGACCTGGTGACAGACAATCCCACTGGGGTGGGAGGAGGGGAGAGAGGACCTGGTGACAGAAAGTGTAACAAGTAAAGCTAAAAGAAAGGGAAGAAATGGGACTTGGTTCACAATTTGAGGATGTTGAACTCAATATTAAGTCCAGATGGCTGTAAAGAGCCTCGTCTGAAGATGAGATGTTGTTCCTCCAGTTTGTGCTGTGACTCGCTGCAGAATGCTGAGGACAGACATGTGGGAATATGAGCAGGACGCTGTGGTAAAATGACTGGCTACCGGAAGGTCAGGCACAAGCCTGTGCAAAGCAGTCACCCAGTCTGTGTTTGGCTTCTCCAATGTAGGGGAGGCCACATTGGGTGCAGCGAATACAATTTGCAATATTGGAGGAGATAAACATGAAATGCTGCTTCACCTGGAAAGACTGTTTAGGCCTTTGGATGGTGAGCAGGGAGGAGGTGAAGGAGCAAGTGCTGCACCTTCTATGGTTACATGTGAAGGTGCTGTGGGAAGGGGGAAGTGGTGTTAATGGTCAATGAATGGACTAAGGTGTCCTGGAGGGAATGATCGCTGCGAAAGAATGTTGTAGGTTGACTTGACCGGGTTCATGATCTGTAATCCTTTGGGATCTTTCCTGCTTGCCTGCATTTCTGTAGAAACCATGGATACCACCATTACATGTGGGGACATCTCCCACCATGTACATGGCAGGTACTCATGCGACTCAGCCAACGTTGTCTATCTCATGCGCTGCAGGCAAGGATGCCCTGAGGCCTGGTACATTGGTGAAACTGAGCAGAGGCTATGGCAACGGACGAATGGGCACCACACAACGATCAACAGACAGGAGTGTTCCCTCCCAGTTGGAGAACACTTCAGCGATACAGGATATTCGACGTCGGACCTTCGGGTGGCCATCCTCCAAGGCGCACTTCGGGACAGGCAGCTGCAAAAAGTGCCAAGCAGAGGCTGATAGCTAAGTTCCGTATCCATAGAGAGGGTTCAACTGGGACCTTGGGTTCATGTCATACTACAGGTGACCACCATTTTGCACTATACACACACACAGACACTCCTACACGCACACACGCACTCCTATACACAGACATGCACACAGACACTCACACACACTCCTACAGACACAAACATTCTCACACACATGCATACTCTCCCTCTCACAGACACTCACAACCCCCCATCCCAGACACACACACATACACACACATATATACGTTTGTGGGGTGAATTTGTACTTGCAGAGTTACATTGTAATTTGCTCAAAAACTGCATGGATCCATGTAAGAGTCTGTTAACTCATTTTTTAGATTAGAATCAGTCTAAACATTATGGCACAGACAACAACACATAGGGGGCAAACACCTTCAACACATTACCTGGGCGAACACCAATTGTTAAAGTTAACCTGAGAATGTAACTTTTAAAAACAGTTTTGTGATTTACATATGAAAGGAGTGAAACTAACATGGTCATTCTAACAGATGAGAGACTTGGCAGACAATCAAGGTATTTTTCAATGTATAATTTCAGTCACATCACACTGTAAACTTTTGCTATAAATTCTGTGTCTTACAGTTGTATCCTCCACAAATACCTGATGAAGGAGCAGCGCTCCGAAAGCTAGTGCTTCCAATTAAACCTGTTGGACTATAACCTGGTGTTGTGTGATTTTTAACTATGTCTTTATGAATCACTTCACAGCCATTCACCTCAACATGGTGCTGAATCAATGTGTTTCATGATTCAAATGTCAGTGAGCAATCAGAGAGGTCTACAGCACTGAAAAAGACCCTTTGGCCCATCAGGTCTGTGGCAGTAATATTTTGCCAGCGGCTTTTAGCCTCAGAATTAATATTTCATTGAAAACCTCAATGTCACCCTTTCTTTCCAGGTGCCCACTCCATCTGCACTTCTGAAAACAAATTACAGGAACTCATCGTAAATAGTATTCACACTGTTACTTTGTGAGCAGTGGGAGAGGCAAAATAAGATGGAATTTTGTTGGAGTATATGTGCAGTGAATGATTCAGTCAGCAATAAGTAGCTGATTGGTTTGTGCACTTGCGACTAGTAATGGATGCCAAGTATTATTAGCCTGACAACAACTCTGGTTCCTGGGCAGCTGAATGGCTTGTGGGTATGAAGTTTTCTAGACTGGGAGAAGACTGCTGACTGTGGAAAGAACAGGTTCCATGTCCCTATCACTTTGCTGTAAAATTGCCTGCAACCTGAAGAAAGACAGCTACATTCTCCTAGCAGATGTTGTATGTTGTTGCTTTTAACCAGTAAATAAGAGACTATGTAATTAGTGTAACAATCATCCTGTGCCTCTGGCAGAGAAGTGAAAGAACTTAGAGAAAGGGGATCAAACGACAAAATGTCATTGGAAGCAAAAGGAATACCAGACTAAAGTCTGTAGACTGGTGCTATTGAACAGTGTTCCCCAGTATTTTTCCTCCACCTGTAATACCAATTTTCTTTGTTTTTCTGTCTGTGTGTGCAAGGGTTTGAAAGAGGATTAGAGTTATATGCTGATAGATCAGAGTGTTGTTCGTCTATGGCTATACCTTATTTGATTGCAGTAAGTAATTATCCTTGTTAAGTATGGGAATGATTTTTGTTAATCTGACTATCAGACAGGGAAATTAGAGACTTTGCCATACTTTATCTTGAAAGAAAAAATGGAGAGTGCAGGTTTACTGGTAATTACAGAGTATGTACCACAGCTGGAATGGGATGGAAGCCCACTTGAAAATCAGAACAAGAGAGTAACTTGACAGTATATTGTCACTTTTGCCAGCTGTGCTGTTTGGGTACCATTGTAAGTGCAAACAAGTCAGCAGCAAGTCTTGTACAACAACTTGTGAGATATGTGAAATTTAAAAGCTGCATAGATAGAATGTGTCGGGAGTGTGGTGCTGGAAAAGCACAGCAGGTCAGGCAGCATCAGGAGAATTGACGTTTCGGGCATAACCCCTTCATCAGCCCAAAACGTCGATTCTCCTGCTCCTCAGATGTTGCCTGCTACGCTTTTTCAGTACCACACTATCGACTCTGACCTCCAGCATCTGCAGTCCTCACTTTCTCCTCGATAGAATGTGTGACATGTTTGCATACAGTTATTTGCTGTCCTCTACAGAGTCTCCTCTGTTACATATATAAAATTTAAGGCTCGCAAAATGCGTGGAAATGTAATGAAAAGGTTAGGTAGCATAACTCCTTGTGTTAGTTTGAATGTAATTGGATAATACAATCCTGTGTTGAAAAATGTGGTGCTGGAAAAACACAGCAGGCCAGGCAGCATCCGAGGAGCAGGAGAATCGACATTTCGGGCATAAGCCCTTCTTCAGGAATGAGGCTGGTGTGCCAAGCGAGTTGAGATAAAAGGTGGGGGGTGAGTTTGGGGAGGGGCACTGGGAATACGATAGGTGGAAGGAGGTGAGGGTGAGGGTG
>NC_057726.1:38032263-38034012 GCF_004010195.1 Chiloscyllium plagiosum
ATGATGGAGGATGATACGATGTATCCGGAGGTTGGTGGGGTGGAAGGTGAGGACCAGTGGGGTTCTGTCCTGGTGGGGATTGGAGAGGCGGGGTTCGAGGGCGGAGGTGCAGGAAGTGGAGGAGATGCGGTGGAGAGCGTTGTTCGACCACGGCGGAGGGGAAATTGCGGTCTTTGAAGAAGGAGACCATTTGAGTTATTGTGGTATTGGAACTGGTCCTCCTGGGAGCAGATGTGGTGGAGGCGAAGGAATTGGGAATATGGGATGGCGTTTTTACAGGAGGCAGGATGGGAGGAGGTGTAATCTAGGGAGCTGTGGGAGTCAGTCGGTTTGTCGTAAATGTTTGTGTTGAGTCGGTCGCCCGAGATAGAAATGGAGAGGAGAAAGTGAGGACTGCAGATGCTGGAGATCAGAGCTGAAAAATGTGTTGCTGGAAAAGCGCAGCAGGTCAGGCAGCATCCAAGGAGCAGGAGAATCGACGTTTCGGGCATAACATCCATCTGAAGAAGGGCTTATGCCCTTCTTCAGAACTCATTGATCACTATATTGATCAATAATACAGTCCTGTGTACCACATTGCGTAATTTGCATTCCAATCCGGGCTTGACAGAGATAAAAGTTTTAAAAATACAAGGATTCAATTGGAAGGTATTACTTATAGAAATAATTGATTGGTAGCTGGTTATCTGTAAGAGTAGCATAAAATCTTTGTTCTTGCGATGAAGGTTTGATCTGTATATCACTTTCTTGGTGTCTACTTCTCCCATGCATGAATGAATACATTTACAAGGAGAAACCTGGGCCTCATTGGGTCTTAGAAGAATGAAAGGGTAGAGTTTGCCCAATAAATACTAAATCATTAGCTTTAGTGGTAAACCCATGAGCAATGCGGCCTAAGAGTCAGTGCATTTTCCCAAGTGCTTCAGAACACCTTTGAAGCCTTAAATTTTATATACATAACAAAAGGAGAATCCACAGACGATAGGAAAGAAACTGTATGTAAACATGCCAGATGGTCTATCTATAAAGTTTTCTAATTTAATGTTTTCTATATCTACTAAGATAACCAAATAGCACAGCTTGTTGGATTGATAACTTACTGTCAAGCAGGCTTCCATCCCATTCTGAATTGGTGCGAAGTTCATATATTTATTCAAATGATGGTCAGAGGCTACAGATAAGACCAATGATGCCATTTTCATACTACACTTCTGCTCACCAATCAAAATGGGGGAATACAAGTGGGATACAGTTATTTCCAGTGAATAATGAAAATTAATTTCATCGGAAGTCAGGAACAATTAATGGGAGACCTGGGGAATATTTTTGTGGTAGGGAGTTACAGCTTTTAGATTTAAAGTAATTTCTGCTACAAGTTTACCACAAGAGGTTTAATTCCTGACATTAATACCTCCACTTTGGGTGCTGTTGCTGGAACTTTTCATTTGAATCAGTGAATCATATTCCCTTCAGGCAGCTCACTAATTACATTATCTTGAGTACAAAAATGAATAGCTACAATGCTGCTACAGAGGCAGGGGAGACAAGATCATTGAATACAGGTATATTCAAGATTGAGTTAAACAGCTTTTTGTTTGGCAATCTACTTGAGGGTGATGGGAAACAGATAGGAAAGTGGAATTCATACATCAAGAACACCTCTGAATTGACAGCCAGACTACTGCGACCACTAGGACTTATAACAGCACACAAACCAACAGCCACTCTCAGACAACAACTCACCAGAAC
>NC_057726.1:38034055-38038066 GCF_004010195.1 Chiloscyllium plagiosum
GCCGTGCTGGAAGTTTTTGTTGCAAACGTTTCGTTCCCTGTCTAGGTGACGTCCTCAGTGCTTGGGAGCCTCCTGTGTAGCGCTTCTGTGGTGTTTCCTTCGGCATTTATAGTGGCCTGTCCCTGCCGCTTCCGGTTGTCAGTTTCAGCTGTCCGCTGTAGTGGCCGGTATATTGGGTCTAGGACGAAACGTTTGCAACAAAAACTTCCAGCTCGGCGAACAGAACCACAGCAATGAGCACCCGAGCTACAAATCTTCTCACAAACTTTGAAGTGGAATTCAAGTCGCAACAGATCATGAGCTTATTGAATGGTGAAGCAGACTAAGTGGCTGAATGGCTTCAAATTTCATGTAGACTTGTATTCCTTCTGACAGTGAAACATTCGAAATATAAATTTCCCATTCCAAATCTTTATTAGACACATCAATTCACTCAAATTGGCAGAAATCAACAGCAAATCACAACACGCAGGGAAGCTTCTTCAGAGTGACTGACCTCAGAACGTTAGCTCTGTTTTCTCTCCACAGATGCTGTCAGACTTGCTGTGTTACCCCAGCAGTTTCAGTTTTTGGTTGATTCAGATCTCCAGTATCCACAGTTCTTTAACTTTTTAAATCATAAATACATAAAGCAACCTATAGATATGAAAACAACTGACACATACAAAAGCAAGGAAAAGAAACTATTACCTTACTATCAATGAAGGATAAATCAATAAAACTAAAAGACAAGTTGGATTTAAATTATCTTTTGCATTCTCAGGATATTCTAAAACACTTTACAGCTAATGAAATGCATCTGAAATTTGACCAGATGTGGCAGATATTTTGTCCAGTGCAGGGTCCTAATTGGAAATGAGACAAACAACCAATGAATCTAATGATGGTTGAGGAATAAATGTTGGCTGCATGTTTAAAGAATGCAGCAGCTTAGTAGTTAACACTGCTGCCTCACAGCTCTGGACCCAGATTCAATTCCATCCTCGGATGACTGTGTGGTGTTTGCACATTTTTCTAGTGTCTGCAGGGGTTTCTGCTGAGTGCTCTGGTTTCCTCTCCACAGTCCAAAGATGTGCAGGTTATGTGGATTGGTGAGACTAAATTGCCCATGGTGTCCAGGGATGTGCAGACTGGTTGTAGGGTGGGGAGTTAGCAGGGTCACAGGGATAGCGTGAGCCTAGGAGGGGGTGCTCTTTGGATGGTTAGTGTGGATTCAATGAGCTGAATGGCCCTCATCCTCACTGTTGGGATTCTATTCTAATTCCTTATTCTTCTACCTTAGGATCCCTTACATACCCTCAATATCCATATCCAGAACCTCTACTTAGCATACCATTTGAATAATGTCATTTTAGACCATACAGCACTACCGCAGTTGTGTGAACAAGATCCAGCCAAAGTTCTATACATAGATCTTGTAACTGTGACCTTGTAATCCACCATTGAGTCAAGCTGACAATGCTAAAATAGACAATAGGGAAACCAATCAAATCACTTAATGTATGTTTTGAATATCTTTTCAAATATTGTTCAAAAGGCAGGGTCATATTACAGCAGAAAAGACATTACTATAATCATAACGAAAATGTTAAAAATCACACAACACCCAGGTTATCAACAGGTTTATTTGGAAGAACTAGCTTTCAGAGCACTGGTCCTTAGTTAGGTAGCACATGGGCAGGATCATAGGACACAGAATTTATAGCAAAAGATTATAGTGGCCTATATTGATATATTGAATAAACCTAGATTACTGTTAAGTCTTTCATTTTTTACAGCCAATTGCAGATTTCGATTCATTAATATGTAAATTCCAGAACTTCGTTCAAGTCACATTCCCAAGGTAACTTAAGGTTTTATTAAAAAAAAGTGACATCTCAGCTCAGACAATGCATTAAAGGTATGAATTTAGAGTCTGTCTGTATTTCAATCTTGAGTCAAACTGGTTCTATTTCCAAAGTAGGAATTTATAAAATGTTATATGGATTGACTGCCTTCAGACTGTATGCTTTTTGAACAAAATAGAAAACAAATACAATTCTGCCAATGCAAATTCATCCCATAGACTCATGTGTGTCTGTGTGTGTGAGAGAGACAGAGAGAGAGGGAGAGAAAGTGTGTGTGCATGTATTCGTTCTTGACAGAGTGTGCGCATGAGTGTGATGGAGTATATGCCTGTGAAAGTGTGCGTGTGGTCTGTGTGTGTGTCTGTGTGAGTATGTGTCTGAGAGAGCGTGTGTATGTGTGTATGAGAGAGGGTCTGCGTGAGTATGTAAGAGTGTGTGTCTATGTGTGCTTCAGTGTGTATGTATGTGAAAGTGTATAGTGTAGTAGGGTCACCTGTAGTGTGACATGAACCCAACGTCCCAGTTAAGGCCATCCACATGGATATTTTGTTTATCTCATACGCTGCAGGTAAGGATGCCCTGAGGCATGGTACATTGGCGAGACCAAGCAGACACAATGACAATGGATGAATGGACACCAAGCAACAATCACCAGACAGGGGTGTTCCCTCCCAATCGGGAATACTTGAGCGGTCAGGGACATTCGGCCTCGAACCTTCGGGTGACCGTCCTCCAAGGCAGACTTCGGGATACACAACGAGGCAGAGTCGCCGAGCAGAGGCTGATAGCCAAGTTTGATACCCATGGAGATACCTTGAGTTTAGATTAGATTACTTACAGTGTGGAAACAGGCCCTTCGGCCCAACAAGTCCACACCGACCCTCCGAAGAGCAACCCACCCAGACCCATTCCCCTATGCCGAATACTAAGGGCAATTCACCTAACCTGCACAGTTTTGGACTGTGGGAGGAAACCGGAGCACCCAGAGGAAACCCACCCAGACATGGGGAGAATATGCAAACCCCACACAGACAGTTGCCTGAGGTGGGATTTGAACCTGGGTCTCTGGCACAGTGAGGTAGCAGTGCTAACCACTGTGCCACCGTACCACCCTACAGGTGACCCCACTGTACTATACACACACACTTACATACTCACACACTCACATATCCACACTCATACCCACACTCTCTCAGACACACACTCACATCAACACGCACAACTTCTCACATACTCCATCACACTCATGCACACACTATATCATGCATGCACACACGCACGCGCACACGCACTCTCTGTCACACTCTCTCCTCTCTCTCACACACACACTCTCTCATTTTCTCTCTCTCCCTCACATGCACTCACATGCACTTAGTCTATGGGGTGAATTTGTATTTGCATAATTGTATTTGCAGATATAGTCTACTTTGTTCAAAAAGCACACAGTCTGAAGGCAGTCAATCCATTTTATAAATCTCTTCTTTCGAAATAGAACCAGTCTGATTCAAGATTGTAAGTCAGAGGTACAGACAGACGTTTCTGTGGCCAGACAAAGCAGAATGGTGTGTTGTTGCCCTGATGCCAGGATCAAGGATGTTTCAGAGAGGGTGCAGAATGTTCTCACGGGGAGGAGGGGCCAGCATTGTTCACATTGGAACCAACGACATTGGAAGGGAAAAGGTTGAGACTCTGAAGGGAGATTACAGAGAGTTAGGCAGAAATTTTAAAAAGAGGTCCTCAAGGGTAGTAATATCTGATTACTCTCGGTGCTACGAGCTAGTGAGGGCAGGAATAGGAGGATAGAGCAGATGAATGCATGGCTGAGGAGCTGGTGTATGGGAGAAGGATTCACATTTTTGGATTATTGGAATCTCTTTTGGGGTAGAAGTGACCTGTACAAGAAGAACAGATTGTACCTAAATTGGAAGGGGACTAATATACTGGCAGGGAAATTTGCTAGAACTGCTTGGAAGGATTTAAACTAGTAAGGTGGGGGGCAGGGGACGCAGGCAGATAGTGAGGAAAGAGATCGATCTGAGTTAGGTACAGCTCAGAACAAAAGTGAGTCAAACAGTCAGGGACAAGTTAGGACTAATAAATTAAACTGCATTTATTTCAATGCAAGGGGCCTAACAGGGAAGGCAGATGAACTCAGGACATGTTA
>NC_057726.1:38038191-38038320 GCF_004010195.1 Chiloscyllium plagiosum
AGGCAAGAGAGGAGGGGGAGTGGCATTTTTGATAAGGGATAGTATTACAGCTGTGCTGAGGGAGGATATTCACGGAAATACATCCAGGGAAGTTATTTGGGTGGAACTGAGAAATAAGAAAGGGATGAT